>NC_039362.1:73615844-73863031 GCF_003573695.1 Papaver somniferum
CCAAAAGAAAGCCAAAATCTTTGATCATAGTTGAGTCGGTTAGTATCATCATCTTATTTCAGTACTTTATATTTTGTATTGATTTGAACCATTATAGATTCTGGGTTTTGTTGTTTTTGTCTTTTTATAATTTGGGTCTGTTTTTGATAATGGTTTGATAGGTTTTCTGGACTTGAAAGTAGATCCAAAGCACCACTTCAGTAAGGACTGATTTTTTATAGGTATTGTTTTCTTACTTAATAGTACTGCATTTGTATTTGTGCGACCCCTTTTGATCAGATTGTGTAGCTTTATAAATGCATTGGTTTTGTTGTTTTGAGATTGATCAAGGTCACGGCAAAAGAATCCTTTTCTTTTTTAAGCTACTTAGGAGATTTTATTCAATTCATCAAAGAGAATAGAAATAGAAAAACAAAGCAAGGAGGGGGTGGGGTGTGGGGGTGAATAAGACCACTTAACCTCCATAATAAGATGAGAAAGTGAAACAAGGAAAAATTATCTGAATCCATGATTAGGAAGATCATTTCTGTCACTTCCCATTGCAGGCTGGAGGAAAATCCTCTTTATTGATTATAGGCATGTGTACTGTTTTCTTTAGGTAATTGAAACTATTTTTGGTAAGTTTATCTTGGTAATGCTGGAACAATTTTTTCATTAATATAGCTAGTGTCGACAGGGCGCCCAATTTTTATTTTTATATGATACCGCAAAGTATTGTAGTTACATGGTAGGTTTAATTGAGTAAGCAACAAGTGTTGTAGTGGCTGAGTGCATAGGAATGCCTTTTTATTCCAGTGTAGAGCACATACTGTTTTCTAGTTACTTTATTTCACTTCTTTTTAGCTCAAGGATGAGTTTTGCAAACGTGTTCAGGAAGAGGATGGACATAGAGTGTACAATGGGACTAAGTTGGTTTAAGTAGCCCAAAAGATTTTATACTTTATGCTATTACAAAGTCGAAATGACACTTAATTGGCATACCTGAAAAAACGAATCACATACACTTCCAGGGTTGCTATGCGCCTCAAAATCTGTTCATGCATATACTGATCCACCAACAGATGTAACATCATATGGTTGCTAAGCAACCAAAGGATGAATACCCTTCAAGAAGAATCTTTTTTCTTTGCTTAGGAGTTCAACATCCACAAAACCTCTCTCCACAACTATATTTTATTTTGTTTTTTAGTTTTCTTTAAGCACACGTCATGCTTGGAGAGTAAGGTTGGTGATATCTTGCTTCTGGCTCCATCTAGTTTTCTTAAGTTCAGCATGTTTGCAAAATTTCAGTGACTTGATCCAGACGTCATTTCAGGTTTACAAATGGCCCAAGATGATGGTTCAGGCGCTGATTCACCTCAACGTAAGCTAGGTCTTTTAAGGGATCAAGTAAAGTTGGTAAAGAGAAGGAATTCTGAACGCCGCGAGATTGCTCCAATCCAAGAGAAACTGTCATTTGAAAAGGGTTTCTTTATTGTGATTCGTGCATGTCAGCTGTTGGCACAGAAGAATAGTGGGCTTATATTGGTTGGGGTAGCAGGCCCCTCAGGAGCTGGGAAGACTGTATTTACTGAGAAGATGTTAAGTTTTATGCCGAGCATTGCGGCCATATCAATGGACAACTACAATGATGCCAGTCGTATTATTGATGGCAATTTTGATGGTAAGATCATTTTTTTTTTTGTTGTTATTATACTTTTTGGTTTTAATTTGAGGTCCGAGATGTCCAGTTAGTCATTTGAACTTCGTACGCAATGTTCTCCAATAATTGAAGTCTGCATAAACTGAGATGAGGAGAATGATGTGTAACTAATCTCTTTTTATCAACATGTACTCATGAAATTTAATTGTGCATTGTGTTCCATGAAGCCTTCAGGTTTAGAATGTGCTATCCCACTCTTAAATTCCTTAAATGTGATCAAGACCATGAAATTCAAAAGTTAATCTATATTGCACGTTAAGTTAGTAGATCTCTAATGGTTATAATGTTTGAGACAGATCCACGCTTAACGGACTATGATACATTGCTCAAGAATATCCATGGACTAAAAGAGGGGAATCCGGTTGAGGTGCCAATATATGATTTCAAGACTAGCAGTCGCACAGGATACAGGTTAGATGTCTAGCAGATCTCTTTTCTGAGTGATCACTGTATGTTTACACCACCAGTTTTTGCATACTGCTTATGAGCCCATATGGAGATGATCCATGGATTGATTTTTATTTTATAATCCTTCTTTTATTTGATGACGATGATAATCACAGTACCACAAAATCAGATAGCTCTAACTTCTGACCCTATCAAAGGTTGGTTTGCAATTTATTTCGAGGAGTGCTAGCAAGCAGCTCCTTAAGGAAGTTGCACGGTGCAAGCCCTCGTCAAAGGGATAAGATCCTAAGAACAGGGTAAATACGACAGGATGTGATCCTAAGAACAGGGTAAATACGACATGTTGGTTCTAGAATCAGCAGATTAGATGAGAAGTTGCACCGTGCATCTCCTTTAGGGAGCTGTCTGCTAGCATTTCTCGTAATAGATAGATAAAAAAGCTTTAATTTAGTGCTAACCACCAGTGATGGGCACATTAGCTTTAGAACTACTGTCTTATTTTGTCAAGACTGAATGGGCGACAAGATCATGATCACAGAAGAATCACTTTGGATCATTTTCATGTTGGGTCCCCTAGGCTGGTGTAAAAGTGTAAACAAAAAACAGGGAGCATGCCATGGCCTATCTAAAAATCTCAGGATCTGTGCTATGTTTAACTCCTTAAATGTATGTCCCTATATACAGAAAGGCTCTGATAAGTTGTTCATTGTAACATGGATGACCTTACAGGACAGTTGAAGTGCCTAGCTCCCGCATCGTGATTATTGAAGGCATTTATGCCTTGAGTGAAAAACTGCGTCCTCTTTTAGACCTCCGGGTATCCGTGACAGGTGGTGTTCACTTTGACCTTGTGAAGCGGGTTTTACGGGATATACAACGTGCTGACCAAGAACCTTCAGAAATTATCTCTCAGATCTCTGAAACGGTTTTTAAACTTATCCCGTGTTAGATGTTTACTTTGAAGTAATTGGTTGACTTGCATAACTCTCTACTCTTTGTTAGATTAACTGGATAACACCTTCAGTTTTCTAACAGTTGCCAAAAACTTTGCTCACACAGGTATATCCTATGTATAAGGCTTTTATTGAGCCAGATTTGGACACAGCCCATATTAAGATAAAAAACAAGTTCAATCCATTCACGGGATTCCAGAACCCAACTTATATTTTGAAGGTTAGCTCCCCACTTGATGTTTTAATGTACTTTGACTTTTCTTATTTGAAGTGCCTTACAGAACGATTATAGTAACTTATTTATCTATCTATCCATTCATTTATTCTATTTTACATTTTGCATAGTCACCGAAGGTGCTGACAGTGGATGAAATCAAGGCAGTTATGTCAGAAGAACATACGGAGTCTACAGAAGAAACATATGATATTTACCTTTTACCACCAGGTGAAGAATCTGAAGCTTGTCAATCGTATCTCCGGATGCGAAACAAGGATGGCAAGTACAATTTAATGTTTGAGGTTAGTCAGCGTATGCGAAATTTGGCTTTCCTAATGTTTTATTAATCTGTTCTCACAGTGAACAGTCCTACATAATCAGATTAGCAATTGTGTTCCATTTTTACACTATGCTACTGATTGTCCCCATGTTAGTACGGCTTTCCTGACTATTAATATGTAAAATGGGTGTATTTTTACCAATAAGTAAGCTCTTTTGATTGTTTGCATCTATTGACTGTAGGAATGGGTTACAGACAGTCCATTTATCATATCACCGAGGATAACTTTTGAAGTCAGTGTGCGCCTTCTTGGAGGGCTGATGGCCTTGGGATACACAATAGCAAGCATCTTGAAAAGAAGTAGTCATGTCTTTTTTAATGATAAAGTGTGTGTGAAAATTGATTGGTTAGAACAGCTCAGTCGCCATTATGTTCAGGTATCAACTGATCGTGTATCCACATGTTTCATTCGGAGCAAATTTTCTTCAAAAGTTCTCTCATTAGTGAAATTGATATATATATACATGTGTGTGTCCTTGTGGCTAAATGATATATATCAAAGAAATATAAGGATGTCTTAATGAACTGAAACTGTTGTTGTGCAAAGTTGAAATGTGTTCTTGCAAGAATCTAAGTTGGTCTCTAGTGTGATGTGTTTAAATGAGCACTAACGTAAGTTTTCTTCTGTTCATGAGAAAAGGTGCAAGGTAGAGATCGATCATATGTGAAGTCCATAGCAGAGCAATTAGGTTTGGAAGGTTTCTATGTTCCCCGCACGTACATTGAACAAATTCAGCTGGAAAAGCTTGTAAATGAAGTTATGGTATGTAATTGTAGAAATCTCAAGCCATCTCACTTTATTTTTCCTGCTTTAATGTTCTAATGGTCCAGTCCCTCTCCACAGGCACTGCCAGATGATTTGAAGACCAAGCTCAGTATAGATGACGATCTGGTTTCTTCAAGTCCCAAAGAAGCACTTTCCCGAGCCTCTGCAGACTGGGTTGCCATGAGAAAGAAGCGTTTTCAGAGGCACTGATTTCTAATCCCTTTCATTTTTTTTTTTTTTTTTTAGAACTGGTAATTATTTGTCAGACATGTTGTAAGTTGCTTCTGATAGCTATTTTTGAACAGTGGTATGTCACATTCCTATTCTACACAAGGTGACAAAAATCTGTCCAAGCTAACAAGACTAGCCGTTGGCAGTAGGTTTGATGGTAAAAATCAAGACTCACCTGCAACAGTTGCAAGCCAGGTTAGCTCTTAGGTCTGTTTCTGTTTTATAGATTTATAGATTTTTGCCGCTGAATGACTTCGTTCTTGCTGATTGGGTGAGGTTCAGGGAGTTATTACACAGCTTTCGGAACAGATTTCTACGCTGAACGAGAGAATGGATGAGTTTACATGTAGGATGGAGGAGCTGAATTCCAAGCTCACCATCAAGAAAGCTTCGCCCAGCCAACTAAACTTGTCCGTCGCAGCTGAAGCCTGCAATGGCACTGGACCCGCATCTCTATTCATCTCTGGGTTTGGTAATGGTTCGACTGGATCCCTACTGACCAATTCATTGTCATCTTCCCAGTTAGCGAAGGAATCTTCATTAATAGACGAGGTACTAGGAAAAAACTCAGTTTTAGGCTCTTGCGAGATTATTTCAAATGTTTATGGTGCATTTCTCGAAATCGTACCAAATTTTTTATTCTTCCCTCAATTTAACGACGGTGTACCTTTTCATGTCAACTCTCTCATGAGCAGATTTCTCGGGGACAACTTAAAATCATTTATCAGTTAGACAATTTAAGTAAGTTTCTTCATGAAAGTATGGGAGACAGAGCTAACCATGGACGAGCAAATAGCAGAAGCAAGAGCAGGATCAGTGACTTGCAATCCTCCATTGGTATCCCCCTTGCTCTTACAGTTACCCTCGCTGTTGCTGGTGCAGGAATCTTTTTGTTTAGGGGATTCTTGTCCACAAGATAATAATCAGTTTAGTGTTAGTACTGTCAGTTTCTTTTCTTTTTTCCCCAGCACCCCTTAATCTGACGATATCAAATTCACCTTCTCGGCCAGAGCCGTCTATATAGACGGATAAATTTTTGATGTGGGCATGTGGGACGAATAACAATATAACATCTGTCAATTGTTTTGTTTTAACTAATTTTGAGGACTCTTGTGTAGATCTTTTTGTACCATAAAAAGCCTTACAGGCCTTTCAAACACTAACCAATTTTTTTATTTTCCAAGTTTAAAATTTGGCCGTTGGATAGGAAATCTAAATTTTCAGAGTTGGCGACTCTGTTCATTTGAGTTGTTGACTCTGTTCATTTGGGTTTTCTTACAGTCAGCTGCCGGATTAACAAAATTTGTCGTCTTTTTATTAAGGGTTTTATTATCTTGTGCATCCGCAAGACAACACCCAATCATTACATCAGGAAAGTGCAAAATCTGTCAAAAAAAAATAAGAGATGGTGTTTTTTTTTTGTATTGTAAATGCAAATTAACATAATCTATATTAAGTTTACCTTATACTGATATATTGGAAAAGTCCTTGATATTATTCATGCAAAGGGCATAAATAAAATTATTGAATGTAAAGTGAAAAGGTAAATTACAAATGCCCAAACCTGATCCCGTTTCAGTTTAATTGAACCCATCCTTCACTTGTGTTTTTGTTTGCCGCAACTCGCATGTAACATATCGGAGTTTGTCCCATAGTGGTGTATCACTGTTTTTGCTGATAATCTATGTATGCACCCGTGTACTGCCTTCCGATTCCATCTAGCTGTTACTTTGTAAGAATGCTAGAATTCACTGCATTAAGTAATCTTCTTCAAACTAATTTATCTCAGTAAATTCGTACAAAATCCGATGAACATTGTAATGCCATTAATAGAAGATCAAATTTTCATCAAGCCCCATTATTTCTTTTTCGAAGCATATTATATTAATTTAAACTAAAAAGAAGTTTTGTATGAGTATGTTACAACCTATGGAGTCATCAATTACATACAATCTTCAAAAGCAGGGACAACGTATCCCCAAAAGGTTGTTTCAGAAGATCTTTGCTGACTTTTGTTTGCCGTCTTATTTGCTAGTGCAAGAAAACACTATCTCTCTTATTTTTTTAATTGGTTTGCACTTTTCCGATGCAATGATTGGGTGTTATCTTGTGCATGGATGCACAAGATAACAAAACCTTGTTTGTTGTAGTATATTTTTTTCTATTAATTGTCAAATGGGTTTTGTGCATCCATGCACAAGATAACAAAACCCAATGATTGCATCGGAAAAGTGCAAAACCAATTAAAAAATAAGAGAGATAGTGTTTTCTTGCATTGGAAATGCATATTAGCATAGATTGATCAAACATGCATTTATTGGGAGGGAAGTTTTATAATCATCAGTGCAAGAAAATTAGGGCTGTCAATGGGTCTGGGTCCTCCCGGATACTATAGGACCCGGAACCGGACCCTATTATTTTAGTCGGTTCCGAGTCCTAACGGTTTCGGGTCTGGTTCTCAATTGTGTAGACCCAGAACCAGACCCGATAAAAATAGCGGGCAATTACCGGGTCCGGGCTGTCATCGGGTATTATCATATACCGCGTTAAATTCAAAATGTTCCCGGAAACCACGAGCTTAAGTTATGAAATCAAACATCTGAATTTGAATTTAATGAAAGGGAGGGAACTAATTGTATATGAACACATCGTTAAGTGAATTAAAGATAGAAAAACAAGTTCGAACAGAACTTCTGAAATATGCCTCAGTGGGGCAATTAATCCCATCAAAGAAGAAGTAAGAAACAATTCCAAAATATTGTAAACAATCAACCCTTTGCCAATAATTAAATCCTATCTTTATGTATCCTAGCTATTGCTGCCATCAATTAGAAATTAAAATTCCATCTTTGATTTTAAACTTTATACGTGAAAACTGTTAGTTGACAGAACCTAAGGTTTACATGAATTGCCACCAATTTCCATAAATTAGATTCACAAATAAATCATGTATGTCAAAAGTCACTATTAGAAAATTAGATATAAAGAAGATGAGTTGGCTACGGTATAAGCTTGAATTGATTCCGTATTAAAAAACAGAAATAAATTTACTTCCTCCGAGACATAAAAGGATTACTTCAAGACAGAGAAGTATCATAGATTCATATATATATAACGGTCCGCGAGTTATAACCCCAGAGGTGTCACCATCCTTCCACAAAAAACCCATCAAAACAAAAGTAACACAAAAACCCCATCAAAACAAAATTAACACAAAAACCCCAAATTTAAATGTTGGTTTCATCAAATTTTATTTCGGTCTCATCAAATTTTACGATGAAACCAACATTTAAATTTGGGATTTTTGTATCAATTTTTAAAAATTTGGGGTTTTTGTATCAATTTTTAAAAATTTGGGGTTTTTGTATCAAGTTTGTTTACGATGGAGTTTTAATGGATCCCAACATTTGAGTGGGGTTTTTGTACCACAAGTTTTTCACCTTGGGTTTTTATGACTAGTTTTGTATATATAAAGACAATAACATTGGAATTATTAAGAGACGTATAATTATTTCCAAAGGTTGTATACATTCTACTGGGTACCCGAGAACTGTGGGTACCCGACGGGTATTACCCGCTTGGACCTGTTAAGATTCGGGTCCTAAGTCGTTAATGAGTCCAATATTAGGACCCGGAATCGGACCCAAATCTACCGGGTTCGGTTCCGGTTACGGGTAATGGGTACCCATTGACAGCCCTAAAGAAAACACTATCTCTCTTATTTTTTTAATTGGTTTTGCACTCTCCCGACGCAATGATTGGGTGTTATCTTGTGCATGGATGCACAAGATAACAAAACCCAAACAAATCATCAAAATGGAAGAAACCAAAACATTAAGTATCAACTCTTTCAACTGAAGCTGGTCCTCTATTCAGATCAAAAGTACTTTGTTGAATTGGTATCTCATAAATTTTGATGGGTATTAACAAGAAGCAATCTAAAGGAATAGAAAAATGTAGTTTTGTGTTTATCTATTCTATTTCCATGGTTAGAGAAAAACACAATATTATAACGGATTTTTTTTTAAATAATAAGAATCTATCCTTTGATATTTGGATGAGTTAGTTATTTTAATTGAGATTGATGGCCCGTTTTTGATAACGAGGACGACCATAGGAAAAACTCGAGGTTTTTTTTTGTTTGTAGAGGACAATAAACAAGGAAATTGTATGTTTGTTTAAGGATAAAAGATACTTTCTATACCAGATATTAGTAGTATTTAGGAGAAAGTAAAAGGAAATTGTTATTTGATTTTCACTACCGGGATAGTGATTACCCATTATCTTGATAGAAGAAGCGTAAAAAAAAAATTCTCTTGTTGTGGATCCCATCACCACATATTAGTCGATAGTGAGTATCCAATATACAAAGGAAAAAATTAAACACGGGTTGCATATATCAGTACTAATATTTATAGTCCAAGGCTTTGGCCACTCTTCATGTCATACATGATATGACTAAAAACTAAATTCGTAGTAAAATAATAAGAATTGACACTATTTACTCTCTTTTTTCAATTCAGTTTCGAAAATTATTGAAGGTTAGTTGAGTTTTTGTCGTTGGTTACCTAGATTTTGTCCGGAACTGACATTTGGCACCAACAAGTTGGAATTTGGTACCTGATCCCATACGTTGACTATGATTGACCAATTGAATGTTCAATAAATAAATATATAAATGTTAACAATGTTAATTTACTATTAGTGTGTAATATTCATCACCACGAACTTTGAAGCATTCTTCAACGAGCGATAAATTAACTTTTTTCGTGGCCCAGCTCAGGCTACACATATCTCTCTTTAAAAATCGAATTCAGTGAAACCGAAACTCAATGATGGTTAGTCAGTATCTAAGTGAGATTTCTTACTTTGTTTCTCGTTATTACACATAATTTTGTATCACAAAAGGTTTCTTTAAATATGGAAGTGTTCTCTGTTTTTCGTTACGAAACCTGTAGACTTATTGCTTGCGTGAATTTCAATCCAAACAATAAATATCTTTGCATAATCTCAAATCGAAATTATTAAAATTAGAGTACAACTTACTTGTACTTCTAGTTATAAAGATAAAATAAATATAATGCGGAAATCAAAAGTAAAGCAAAAACACTGAAATTTTGTTAACAAGAAAAACGCCGAGACCTCGTCTAGTTTCAACAACCAATATATTAAGTTGCTACAAACACTAGCCTACTATAAGACTCCAATTTGGAATGTAGTTGAGAAAGAATAAAGCCTCCGATCTACTCTGCCACAGCTTTTCCCATAGGTCTCTTTATTCTCGCAAGAACCTACACAGTTGGTTCCCCTAGATGATGTCCTTTACAACCTTGGAGTTGCTACACAATCCTTTTTCTTTTTAGATCAAGGATGTAGAAATCGATTTCCTGAACTTATACGAATCTAAAGCGCAACACTAGGGTTTATACTCTTCAAAACTTATAAATATATCTAATCTTCTATCTACACAAAAACCACAAACTAGATATTAATCTAAAATGTTTTATTTGTGAAATACTCACAAACAAAATTTCAATAGATAAGAGTAATACCCAATTATGTTTGTAGTTTTCTATCAAATATGTATTTGATCTCCAATTCTTGAATGTCATCTTGTCGGAAGAAAATGACCTTAAAACAAATAAGAATTATACACAACACAAACAAGGATACAGGTCACGCAACTATCTTTCTTCAAGAAAGGTGAACACGTGCTTCATGAATCCCAAGTGAAGTCTTTCAAAGTCGAACTTTAGATCTCGAAGATCCTTTGGTCTTTGGAGGACAAACTTTGCAACAAGATGCATATGAGTATAGGGGTTGATTTTTCTGTTTTGTTGATGTCTCTAATTTATAGTAACCAATCAAGCCAGGTTGCCTAAGAATTCCTTGCAGTCCTATTTAATTATCAATTTCTAAATCAAAGTCGTTTTTTAAAATTTTTCTTTGGAAAGAACTTGAATTCCAATGATGTTCTTTCCATAATAAGAAGTTACATACAATTGTAGGGAATTCTATGAAGAGAATAATACCAAAGATAGCTTCAAACTTTCTGAAAAAGAACTAGACTTTCCAACCAAAAGAATTAGCAATTTATAAGAGTGTAGAAAGTTCGCTTTGAAATCCAAAGAGAAATAAATGATCCCAAAGTAATGAGAGTTATGGACCGGCACATTAAGATTGTAGGTTCATGACCATCAATGTTTAAGTCCGTGAACCAAAAGAGAAAAAATAAGGCGCTAGAGCTTTGTAGGTCCGTGAACTCAAGGAAATAGTCTCGCAAACTCAAACAAAAATAAGTTACCAGAGCATAAACCTTTGTTGGGTTTGCGGACTCACCTTTTTAGGTTCATATACTCAAATGATCAAAAGTCTCATGAAAATTATCTTATAATAGGTTCGCGAACCCAGGTATATAGGTTCACAAACTCAATTAAAGTTCAGGAGAAGTTTTTCTTCTATAGGTTCGCGAACTCATCATATTAGGTTCATGAGCTCAAAATACAAAAGTTCACATAAAAATCTTTAGCATAGTTTCACAGACTCATATATTAAGTTGGAGAACTCAAAGAGTTTATTTTCCTTATGTTTTTGAGTTTTACAAGCTTATAGATTCACAAACTCAATTCTTAGGTTTGTGAACTCAAGTGAACTCAAATGATTGAAATGATAAGTAGTAAGATACCAATCAAGAATAAATTTCCAAGCCTTGAGATTTTCAATAACACATGTGCTTTTCTCTCAAGCTTGGTTTTTCTAGAAAAGCAAGTGATTGGAAGTCGAAACATCACTAGGATTAGCAAGAAGCTAATCCGATATATTATCTTCTTATGATCATTTACTAAAGTCCTTGAATTTTGCGAACGTGTATATATATATATGGAGACGAGTTCAAAAGAATATACCAGTTTTCGTTACTTGCATCGACGATCTTTAGATAGATGTCTTCGTATGATTTTTTATTCTTTACCCGTTTTGAGTAACTCGAAAAATCCTAAGGCTCTACTACCTAATCTATTCCAAACATAAGCTGACTTTAGTAGGTTAAATCAAGAAATAATTTTGGCATTTCAACCTGACAACATACTTGACGTACCAAGGTATGTAGGTTCAACCGAGCATTCGCTCTAACAGTCTCCCACTTTGTCAATTTTAACGACAAAACATACATATGGATTTTTATAAATATGACTTGCAGCACAATCACCATAAGGTTTTCTTGATTTATCTAATTTTCAATGTTCTTCTACGGTTTCATATATGTCCAATGAGTACCTGCAATTGAATGATTCATATTGCAAGAGACAATAAAAACTTCCACTTAGAGTTTGGAAGGATGACACAAATTCCGTGCACCATCCTTGTCTCAATGAGTAGTATCTTTAATCACTTCATATTGTGATAAGAACTCCCCTTTATTCTTTACACGTCTCTTTTATGCTAGATTTTTTGATAAACGTACAATTTAATTCACACCCCACCCTCCTCCTTAGATATTGCTTCGAAAAGCCATATGTTTTTGGTAGTAGAGTACTAGTATTTGTCCCCCTTTTTGTCATAAAGTTGACAAAGGTGATGAGAATGAGGGATCTATATGGAACACGCCAATAATAGAAAAAATAAGACTAAAGAATCAATCATACCAACAATGATGATTTCATTAATTTTTACAAGAAGTACTTAGTTATAGAAAAGGAGAGGGCACCTAGTACACCACTAAATTTTTTTCATGAGCATGTATGGACAATCCTTATACAATTGATGCGTCTGATCTGTAAAGGTTAACCTAGCCTGTACTCAAACCTTCAAGATACGAATTCCAATAAGACAAAGTCTTGTGATCTATATTTCAAGATACAAATTTAACGAGAACATGTCTTGTATGATCTTTACTATCGATCTAAATACTAACTAGGTCGATTAACGTACAACTTGTTATATTTCAATTATACGGATAAAATAATATAATGCACAAAAGAAATTGTCTCATCAAAATAAAATGTTTCATAATATGAAATTTTGTTCCATTAAGCGTGGTATGCCAAGTTTGGTTATCAAGTTGAGTTCCAAAATAAACCGTTTCAATTGTTACTAAAGACAACTTTGTTAGGTTAGACTTAGGAAATAGAAATATTGTTGAGACAATCTCTAGTTACTCATTGAAGACTTTAAGAAGTGTTGAAGAGAAAACAAAGACATCATCCCCCGGATAGTAACTATTAACGTGACTTGTTCCATTTCTATCAAGTTCATACAGTCGTATTTGAAAAAGTGGGAGTACAACAACCACACCCAATATTTCGCTTAGCAATCTGTATGGACAAACTCCAATATACTTTCTAGAGAATCAACTAGACAGTCAGACTCAATCTAGAAAAAAAGTATATCAAAGAGTTTATATCTCAATCTCTCGATTTGATATATACTCAAGCAAATAGAAATCTGCGAGTCTTTGTCAAATACTAGAGAGATAACTTGGATGGTACCAAAGACCAATATCCAAGTGTCAATCAATTTAAATCAACAACCAAAAGGTCGGATATTCTAATTGATTGAACAACACACAACCTATGATATTTCAATTATATAACAAAATATAATGCGGAAAATAAATAACACAGACACCAGAATTTTGTTAACGAGGAAACCACAAATGCAGAAAAACCCCGGGACCTAGTCCAGTTTGAACACACACTGTATTAAGCCGCTACATACACTAGCCTACTCTAAATTAACTTCGGTATGGAAAGTAGTTGAACCCCAATCAATCTCACACTGATCCAAGGTACAATTATGCTCCTACGTCTATGATCCCAGCAGGATGCTACGTACTTGATTCCCTTAGCTGATCTCACCCACAACTAAGAGTTGCTACGACCCAAAGTCGAAGACCTTAATAAAAAAATCTGTCTCACACAGAAAATTCTACGGTAATAGATAAATCCATCTCCCACGAATATACCTACGAGTTTTGTTCCTTATTTTGATAAATCAAGGTGAACAGGAACCAATTGATAAACCTTCCCGAAGAATAGCCTAGTATTATAAATCACCTCACAATAATCTTAATCGATGCAACGAAAAAAGATATTGCGGAATCACAAACGATGAGAAGAAGTGTTTGTGATTTCTTTTATATCTTTCCTATCAGAGATATCAATCTCAAGCCAATTATTACAATTGTACTCGTACGATAGAAACAACAAGATCAGATCACACAACTACAAGAAAGTAGTATCGGTCTGGCTTCACAATCCCAATGAAGTCTTTAAGTCGTTAGCCTGGTTTAGAAGAAGAAACCAAAGGTTGACGGAGAATCGACTCTAGCTTAGCACAACTAGTATCACATAGAAGGTGTGGGGATTAGGTTTCTCAGTTGATAGATCATATAGTCTTTCAAATCAGGGTTTCAATCAATGTTATCTTGGTAACAAAGCATTCAATATTCACCGTTAGATGAAAACCTGATTAGATTCAAGTTAATATCTTTCAACCATTAGATCGAAAACTAGCTTGTTACACACAAATGAAATGCACGTTTCTAGGCTTGTGTAACCCTACCCAAACTTGTACATTTGTTGGTTCAACAATAGTCAACCAAATGGTTAGCCATCTGATCACTTTCATATCAACCATATTCTTCTTCACCATAACTAGTTCAAGTGACTCAAATGAACTAGTTAGAGAGTTGTTCAATTGCAAGGAAATTTTATGTAACTACACAAGATACAATTGAAGCAAAAACGATTTGATTCACTAGAGTCGGTTCATGAACTATATAGCCACGGTTTTGCATTCCTTAGTTTATATAAGAATAAGTTCAAAAACATCGTTTTTAGATATAACCTACTCAAGTTCGCGGACTGGTGTTAATGGTGGATTTTAGTTCAAGGCTAAAATTGTGAAACCAAATTTATGTGCTGATATCCTGCAAAGGATAAAGCCACTGATAAAATGATGAATACTTCTTCACTTCGCTAATTTACCTAGAGTGGAGCATGTGGCAACAATCCCATGTACCTTGTGAATTTATAACATTTTTAATGCATACTTAGCCTTGTATTTCCTGTGTTGTTCCCGCAGAACTCTCATTATTAGTGCGGCATGATGACTGAGTGTTGCTCTCAGCAGAGTAACACGAATCTCCAAGTGTTAATAATGAAGCATACACGAAATACCCGTACAGGATACATCTCTCGATGTGTTATACTAGCCCGATTGAGCATATTTGAATCTGGACTGTCCATATCAGTCTCAGAAACAATCACGACCACGTAAGTTGGCCGCACGATTTAACCAGCCTAGACGATCCTCAGCAGGAGCAGGCTACCACCTTAATGACCATCAGCGGGCCCATTTATGCCCTGTTCGGTCGAATACATACCACGCCTCCCAAACGGCCACCGAACACCAGCCTAGAATGGGATGGTTGGGCTGATGTGGAGCAGCTTGGAAAAGCTTGTGCGCACAAGACCACCTGCGGCAGTCTCAAATTCATCACGACCGTCCAACTTCACCAGCATGATTGGACGGCGTAGATTATCCGATGACCGGTTGGACAAAGCTTTTCCTGCACACCGGCGGGCCCCCTTCACACCTGCATAATCGATCCTCCCCTGACCTAGCCACAGAACCATGTACGGTTGCCCGAAGTTGGGCCGGCGTGAAAGCTTAAAGGGTCGCAGGAAATTCCACTAAAGGTCTCAAATTGATCACGACCATCCAACTTCACCGGCATGATTGGATGGCTTAGATCGGACTCATAGCCGTCAGTCAGGTATTGACGTGTTCATCACCGGCCCAATGTGGGCCCTACATGGTCGGCCTCCCCAAAAGAGGAGCGTGGCTTGCTAATTCTTCCAGCCAAAGTAGCGTGGACGTGAAACCCTAATTAGGGTTTGCGGCACATCACATGTGTCGCAAATCAGTCTCAACCATCCATCTTCGCGGGCATAGATGGAGGGTGTAGATGTAGATTCAAAGGCCCCAGAGCATGTCAACACAATCGCCGTGGGCCCGCCTACATACATGACTAACCGGTCAAGACCAACTAGGTTGGTCTTCTCGATTCTTGTGCCCAAACTAGGCATGGCCGCGCGTTTTCAATTGCAAATCGATCTCGACCACTCAACTTTGCCGGGAAAATTGAGTGACTTAGATCACATCTTCACGGGACAGTGCGGTACGGACGTGTACACTGGCCTGCCGACTGCACGCCTGACTAATCGGAAAAAACCGACCATGGTTGGTCATATCGACATGCGCGCCCGAAGTAGGCACGACGTGTGGTCATCAATTCCTTTGCGGCATGGGATTTCTGCCGCAAATCAATCTCAGCCGCTCCTCTTTGCCAGACAAATTGAGTGGCTTAAATCGCTTCTCCATGGGACAGTGAGGCACAGACACCTACACCAGCATGCCGTCTACACGCATGCCCAATCGGCTCTGCCAAAAATGTGTCCCTTGCTTGAATTCGACCAAGCTAAAGGTTGGTGTTCGAGCACCTCCTAAACCCTAATCCGACGGTCGCAGATGTGGGTCGCAAGCCATCTCGTCCGTCCAACTTCACAAGCCTGGACGGACAGCCTAAGACAGGAGTAAGGCGACCAATGAGGTATCACCACGATCATCGTCCACCACTCTTCCACACAAAGTGATCGGCCAAGTCAGGGCTTACCTATACAGCCTCCAAACGATCACTCGAAGATGGTTTGATGTGATGCTATGCTTAATCCGCGACTTACTCCGTTAAGCCTTAAAACAGCGATTCTTCATGCACGCTGAAACATTCGATGCATTACATGCATAGAATGCACACGATATTTCATAAATATCGACTTCCTAAATAACTTATTTATTTAATCTAGCATCACGTACTACTTTCTGTGGGTCCCACGATCCACACCCTCGAGATATTAATCATGTCACAAACTGGGGGATACATACTGGGGTATTGGTCTGGCGGTTTACAGCGTGCAGCGCGCCATCACAAGAACGTGTCAGGAAGACATGGACGGTTAGTGATGATGGAAGAAGTGGGCAAGACTGATCGTGTGACACTAACACACAACTCCACTACTCCATCACTCCACTTCCTCCACTTCCCATGAGAAACGTGGGTTAGGCTTAAAGAATTGTATAAATAGGTTCTCCTTCTTATTTCCAAAACAAGACAACAGAAATCAAGTGTTGATACAATCGTATCCAAACACCAGAACTGATAGCTCACATTCTGCAAGCCAGTTCAGCTTTCTGATACAAGTCATACACAACCAACACCTTCATAATCTCAACACCTTCTTCGCTTCTCTCCTTAAGATCAACCCCATCTCCTTCACTTTGTGACCGAAGCAAGTCTGGAACAACCATTTCTTGGTTTAGGCCAGAATTGTACAGATTGATTTCTCGAATCACAAGCACTCCCGTGCAGTGCATTTGTTTAGGTTTTAGATTTATTTCTCATTCACACACCCCAAATTACCAAAATCGGCAGAAATAGTTTTCACCCATAAACAATTGGCGACCACAGTGGGAGATTAATCTCTCGGTTGCAAAATTGAATTCTCAATATTTATTCCAACCTTCTGAATTTTGGGGATAGATCTTGGTTTCGATCAATCATTAACCTATTCATCTTCGGTTTTCATCTCGGTTTTCATCTCATGATGTATCTTCACCCGCTAGATTCTTCGGAAACCATAAATGATTCAGATATGATGGGAAGTGTGGCTAGAATGCTGGAGGATGTCCTGGCAAATCAAGCTGGTATCGCTAGAAGGCAGAGCGAAACCTTCCGCCTTTTGAATGATATAGCAGCTCAATTACCAGAAAGATCAACAAGCATTTACCCAGACAATGCAAGAAATGCTAAATCCTTATTTAAAAGTCATGCCTTTACCAGTGGAGATACAGAGAGAGGGCGCATCCACAGGGGACTCAAGAAAGACGAACAACATGGTCCAGCTGACGACAGCGACTCGAGACAACTCTATAGAAGAAAAGACTTGTCCGGGATGCCACAACATTTGCCGGATAAAGAAAAGGAGCTTGTAGCTTACGGAGCCTTGTTGGAAGATTTGTATCTCAAGACTCTCGTTGAAGCTCAGAAGACTGCCCAATCCACAACGACCTTTCAACCAAGTGAAGAAATGCTCGAGGAAGGAGAGATCAATCAAGGAACACGTGATTACAGAGGATGTGAGCGTTCAATTCATTCACTCAGCAATGATATTACGCCGCCTTCCGCATTCCGTCACCCGGTCAAGCGATCCGCGGATATGATGACACACACTGGTCTTCCAACTCCGTCTCCGAAGCGTGCTTCACATCAAAGCCACATAGAGATGTCACGACGTCCACTAGCGCAAGAATAGCTAGACTCAAGGTATCTATATTTCCCGTTCCCAATGAAAAAGATTTTGGAGATGTTGGAGGCGTGGGTACGAAACAGAGAGGTGGAGTTGCCTCCTGTATGGCGTCCACCGACCGATCAAGAAATAATGGATCCGAGATATTGTCATTATCACCGGTTCCTTCACCACCCTACCAGTGAATGCAACGCCTTGAAGTGCATTGTTCAGAAGAAGCTTAATTCGGGAGAGTAGCTTTCCCTTTCTGAAAATTAGTGCGGACGATTTCCTTGGAGAGGTTGCTCGGGAAGATTCAGTTTCGTGTAAATGAGGCTCCAAAGAGCAAGTAAGTTCTATCAAACAATTTTACGACAAAGATAGTTTTAGAATTTACTGGGGACTTGACATCCCACACACAGAGAAAGAGATTCGATGATCAAACGTCATGTTTGTTTCCTTTTCACACGATGTTTACAATTTCATGTGACGTGTATAATCATTCGTAACCAAGATGCAAATTCTATTTAGAATAATCTCTTTCATAAAATCAATTGTTCACAAAACTATCTCAAAAACCAATTCAAAATTCAACCACCTATTAGTTCAAAACCTAAAATCAAATTGTGAAAAGAAATCCTCACAATCACTCAAAACACATCTAAAGAAAGAACACAAGTAGGCGACACGAATCCTTCAAGGAAAGTCCTTCAGAAGCAACTCGTCCTTCTGGGCAAGAGCGACTTTCAACCTTTGGAGCGCGGCCTGTTTCAGATTCAACTCCTTAGACAACGTTTCAACCTCTTCTTCCTGGCGAGCAATACAGTCTGCAGAAGGAACTCCGTCTTGCAGTTTCTGAAGCTCCTGGATTTCAGAAAACCCCTTGAAGAACCAAGGAGCGTTGAAATCATACTGCAAAAACACGTCTCGGTGGCACTTCCAGTCTTCAATCATTTCCTCAGAAACACTGCGACCGGTCGTGACACTCATCCCGTGAATGGAGAATAAATCTTCTTGGACGCGGTTGACCAATGCAAGGCGACTTTTTAGCTTCGTGGTGGTAGCAATGTGGCCATGCTTCTTCCATATCACCGTGTATAACTCCTCGAACTGAGCCGTCATACTGAATCCCCCAACCAACACATGAACTGCATGAGGGGTATCAAAGGGAGGATCGAAGATAGCCCCAGGAACAACAGGTTGCCTTGCCAATACTTCATCAGGAACCTTGTCAGCTGCAAGAGGCCTTTCAGAAGAAGTCACCATGACTGCCTTATCAATGGGAACCTGCTCAGGAACATATTTAAGGGGAGCCGCCTCAGCATTAGCAGATGTTGCCTCTCCTGCATTCCTCCGGATGTCCACTTCACTCTGAATGCTGATTTCCGTCACGACCTCGTCTACAAGATCACTAAGGTTACCATTTGGGGAGGCACTCCGTTAAGTCGAGCTTGCACCATCTTTGTCATTATCTTGAAGAGGATCAGTATCATCAAACCTCTCCTTAAAAGCATCGCCAAACTTCTCATGAAGACCAGCATCGCCAGACTTCTCATGAAGACCAGTATTGCCAGACCTCTCGTTATGACTACGATCCAGTCTTGCGAAAGTATTTTCTTTCGAGATTTCTTGATCGCCAACAAAGGATTACCTTTAGTGAAAGTTGCTCAGAAAGAACGAAACCAAGGGATCAAACAGAAAGAAATTTAAATACCTGCATATTGAAGGAATTGAGGATCACCGAACCACATGCCTGCTTCTTAGACATCACTCCTGCTTGGGGACTGCAGTCGTCAGATATGGTTCGTTTACCTGGGAGTGGTTTCAACGGAAAATGCTCCTTCAAAACGTCAGAAGATGGTTCGCCGCGGGAATCTGTCACAACCTCCTCCGAGAATTTCTGAAAGGTTAATAATTGCTCCCTCCAAAATTCCTTATACCTTCTAGTTACCTTCGTATTTCTTCCGATAGGAATGAAACTAAGGCTCTGCACTGACGAAAATGTGTCAGCATTAAGAATGTTCGGGAAAAGTTCTTTTGGAGCCTTCAACGGACGAAGAAATGGAACACCCTGGTCAAATCCCATTAACCGAGCAGCCTTGTCAATATTGTACGGAGTCACAGTAAATTCTTCGTCAAATAATAACGGGACATATTCCGGAGTGCAGCTTCGCAAGTAAATGAGTTTTCCTAGACTTGCGGTTTCAGCATCAGTACGCAACACGGTATCCGGAACAGTAGCAAAATTCTTTGGCTGAACAATGGAAGGGTGGATCGGCCCCCATGGACGAAAATCTATGGAGGACACATTGTTGAAGACATCCATGAGCTTCACACCGGTTTTAGGACGTCTCTTCTGCCAACGGAGTATTCTCGAACCACCATACAAACTGCTGAGTGAAGTTGCGGGAACAGGAGCATAGCTTTTGAAATGTTCCCATAAAAACGCCTGAAGAAAAGGAATGTGGATATGCGACTCCACCTTCTTATACCCATTGGAAGCATGCATGTCCATAGATAAGGCATCCAGATGAGAATACAGTGATCCAAGAAACAAGGAACCTAGGGGAAGGACCTCACCTTTTTCCAGCCTTATAGCAAACATAACAAGGTCGCCTCTTATGGGCTTTCTTCCAGAACCGTCGTCGAATATGTCTTTGGATAACCACAAAGACAGGAATGCAATCACGCTGAACTCGTCTTCCAACTTCTAACCAGGTTTCGGGTCTGCATGAGACCACTCCGACACCCACCAAATGTAAAAGCATTTCGTGTCTTTCTTCTCATTCTCCAGATCATCGAATTCTCCTGCCTTTCGAAGTATAGCATTATAATCACGACGTTCTGCATCAGAAAGTTTATAGAAGAAGCTTCCAGCGACAGGCAAGTTCATCAATGCAGCTACGCTTTCCAGAGTAATGGTCATCTCTCCCCATCTACATATGGCTGTATGAGTATAGGGACGCCACCGAGAAATGAAAGTGATCAAGCCTGCAACATCTTTCTTAACTTGAAGAGTGGCGGATGCCATGACCGCATCAAGGATTTGCGCTTTGATCAAATTAGCCTTAATACTCTTATTATTCAGTGTGCGTCTCATCCATCCTTCATAAGGACCCAGCGGGGTATGACAAATTTTGAAGTCAATAGGTGAAGGTGGATATTCATTTCTCTGAAGACAGAATCTCATTACAAGTGCTGAAGAAGAGGATGGATCAGCTTCCATATTTTCTGAACCAGAGAGCAGGACTATCTTGTGAGAAGGATGCTTTCTAATGTTCGGAAAAGACACGGTGAACAACTCATCATCTATGTTTGGCATATCTTTGAAGCTGTCAACACTCCCTGACTTGGCATCAGCATTATCCCCAGAAGACATCTTAGCAGGACCCCTTTTGTTCATCCTACAATAAAATAAAAGCGGGGGAGTCAGTACTTGTATGAAAACGCATGGGATGTGTAGTCACGCACGACAGGACATACATTCACGTTAAAATACACCAGGCTGGGAAAAGCAAACAAGGCCGGTATTGGGCCACGTCAGCAAACGAGGCCGGTTTTAGTCAAGTCCGCAAAGCCGGTGTTGGTCGAGATCGCAAGGCTAATATACCGTCACGCAAGCAAGACTGATATCACGTCACGCAAGTAGGGCGGTATTGGGTCACGTCAGGACGGTATTGGTCAAGGCTGATCAAGGTCACAAGGATGGTACTGGTCCACGTCAGCAAACAAGGCTGGTATTGAGCCACGTTAGAAAACAAAACCGGTGTTGGTCAAGTCCACGAAGCCGGTGTTGATCAAGGTCACAAGGCCGCACGAAACAAGACAACGAGGACGGTGTCGATCGAAGCAGCGATGTCCGTCAGCAAGGTCGGGGTTCGTCAAATCAGCAAGGCCGGTGTTGGTCAAGGGGCAAGTATGGTGTTGGGTTGAGGCAACAGGTATGGTGTTTGGTCGAAGCAGGCATAATCGGCCCCAAGCAAAGCCGGCATGCGGCGGGTCCCACTTTATCAGGCACGACCAACCCCAGATTGGTCGAAGCAGGTGCATCCGTCTTCAAGCAAAGCAAGCACGCGGTGGGTCCCACTTGATCAGGCACAGCCAGCCCCAGATTGGTCGAAGCAGGCACAGCCGGCCCCAAGCAAATCCGACATGCGGCGGGTCCCGCTTGATCAGGCACAACTAGCCCAGATTAGTCGAAGCAGGCACAGCCGGCCCCAAGCAAAGTAGGCACGCGACGGGTCCCATGTTCGAGCAAGGCAGGCATAACAAGCCCACGTTCGAGCAAGAAGGCGCATGATGTGTCCCACGATCGAGCGAAGCAGGCGCAACAGTCCGTTGAGAAGGCACATTAGCCCCACGCTCGAGCGGAGCAATCACGAAGCAGGCTCTCGACCGAAGCAGGCATAGCAAGGTCGACATCATGCTAGAGGAACGCTCGCCCGGAGGCCTCTTGAACGTGACATGCTCCAAGGACAGGACGACTCGTCTCTCCTGGTAACATCTAACTTTGTCTCATAAGTTTTATCTGTATATGTCACCATCTAATGCCTACCCCACAATAATGTAACCATTATGTGCTAGGCATGGGACTTAATGTTGATGGTGGATTTTAGTTCAGGGCTAAAATTGTGAAACCAAATTTATGCGCTGACATCCTGCAAAGGATAAGGCCACTGATAAAGTGATGAATACTTCTTCACTTCGCTAATTTACCTAGAATGGAGCATGTGGAAACAATCCCATGTACCTTGTGAATTTATAGCATTATTAATGCATGTTTAGCCTTGTATTTCCTGTGTTGTTCCCGCAGAACTCTCATTATTAGTGCGGCATGACGACTGAGTATTGCTCTCAGCAGAGTAACACGAATCTCCAAGTGTTAATAATGAAGCATACACGAAATACCCGTACATGCTACATCTCTCAGTGTGTTATACTAGCCCGATTGAGCATATTTGAATCTGGACTGTCCATATCAGTATCAGAAACAATCACGACCACGTAAGTTGGCCGCACGATTTAACCATCCTAGACGATCCTCAGCAGGAGCAGGCTACCACCTTAATGACCACCAGCGGGCCCATTTATCCCCTGGTCGGTCGAATACATACCACACCTCCCAAACGGCCACCGAACACCAGCCTAGAATGGGATGGTTGGGCTGATATGGAGCAGCTTGGAAAAGCTTGTGCGCACAAGACCGCCTACGGCAGTCTCAAATTCATCACGATCGTCCAACTTCACCAGCATGATTGGACGGCGTGGATTATCCCATGACAAATTGAGTGGCTTAGATCGCATCTCCATGGGACAGTGAGGTACAAACACCTACACCAGCATGCCGTCTACACGCATGCCCAATCGGCTCTGCCAAAAATGTGCCCCTTGCTTGAAATCGACCAAGCTAAAGGTTGGTGTTCAAGCACCTCCTAAACCCTAATCCGACGGTCGCAGATGTGGGTCGCAAGCCATCTCGTCCGTCCAACTTCACAAGCCTGTACGGACAGCCTAATACATGAGTTAGGCGACCAGTGAGGTATCACTACGATCACCGTCCACCACTCTTCCACAAAAAGTGATTGGCCAAGTCAGGGCTTACCTATACAGCCTCCAAACGATCATTCGAAGATGGTTTGACGTGATGCTATGCTTAATCCGCGACTTACTCCGTTAAGCCTTAAAATAGCGATGCTTCATGCACGCTGAATATATTCGATGCATTACATGCATAGAATGCACACGATATTTCATAAATATCGACTTCCTAAATAACTTAGTTATTTAATCTAATATCACGTACTACTTTATGTGGGTCCCACAATCTACACACTCGAGACATTAATCATGTCACAAACTGGGGGATACATACTGGGGTATTGGTCTGGAGGTTTACAGCGTGCAGCTTGCAACGCGCCATCACAAGAACGTGTCAAGAAGTTATGGACGATTAGTGATGATGGGAGAAGTGGGCAAGACTGATCTTGTGACACTAACACACAACTCCACTACTCCATCACTCCACTTCCTCCACTTCCCATGAGAAACGTGGGTTAGGCTTAAAGACTTGTATAAATAGGTTCTCCTTCCTATTTCCAAAACAAGACAACAGAAACCAAGTGTTGATACAATCGTATCCAAACACCAGAACTGATAGCTTACATTCTGCAAGCCAGTTCAGCTTTCTGATACAAGTCATACAAAACCAACACCTTCATAATCTCAACACCTTCTTCGCTTCCCTCCCTAAGATCAACCCCATCTCCTTCACTTTGTGACCGAAGCAAGTCTGGAACGACCATTTTTTGGTTTAGGCCAGAATTGTACAGATTGATTTCTCGAATCACATGTAGTTGCAGGAAATCCTACAACACACCCCTTGTATTATCATGACTATGATTTCTAGATCTAAACTTATTTGTTATGAAAATAAAGATAAAAGTGATAAAATTATAAAGAGAGACGCAAGATTTACGTGGTTCGATCAATGTGATCTACATCCACGGGGTTAGGTTTCACTATGATTGTTTGTAATTACATATGAATTACAATTCAGACTCCATTAATGAGTATTTGGAGCTTTTGGTTGAAGAAGGAAGAAGAAGGAGATAATAATAATACAAATTCTGTTTTCTCTCTCTCTAATTGTGTCTCCCTCTCTCATCCTAAAATGTGTATCCCTTTCTGATTATTATTCTTTCTCTCTCTTGACTTTCTCTTTATATAGAATATTACATAGTGGATGACAGCTCATATGTAGTGGATTACAGCTCATATTATCTCAGGCTCTCGCTACGTTCTCTCAGGCTCTTGCTACATTCTCGCGAGATCTTACTATTGTGCGATATTTGGATCCTACATCTTGCCTCTTTTTCCTTGAATATTTCTTGAAGAGCGATCTTTAAGGAAAAATCCACCTTGTTGTAGTTGTTGGAGGAACGAGCGAAAGAATATTGGACTTGAAAAGTACGTACTTGCCTATATTCTTTTGTGAAGTTCCGGACCGTTGCGAAGTAAATAAGAAGTATCATCTCTTGAAGTATGCGAAGTATGAAGTATCCTTGAAGAAGTATAAGAAGTACTTAATCCTCGAAATATATAAGAATTATGAAGTATGAAGTATCCTTTGAGAAGTATAAGAAGTATCCGTCCTTGATTGCGAATAAGAAGTATTGCGAAATTATACTCCACGTTCTCTGCCTCATGCAATGCTGTAATGCAAATAAGAATTTTGATTAGTATTCAACATTTCTTTTATCAAAAATTTTCATTTAATTGCAAGTTCAAATCGTTTTTCTTTGTTTTGATTTCCTTTGCATAACTTGTTTCGTCTCATCCGACAAACATCTTTCATGGAAATGATCCTAATGAGGTCTTATGCAGCCTGTTGATGGAAGGTCTTACTAGCCTGTTGATGGAAGGTCTTATTTTGCCTCCTACTACTCTCCATGTTAGATATCATTCTCATTTGAAACAAAGCAAATTTTCAAGAGAAGTATATAAATTGATCGGTGTGAGATTTTTCTCGGTTTCTTTTGTAATTGTGGAATCTTTGTAATTATGAAATTTCTGTAATTCTGCGATTATATCGCCTTTTGTAAATCAAATCAAAAATCTTTTATTTTCTGTAAAAGTAAAATGTTCAAGGAAAGTGGTACTTAGCTTTTATGTGATTCGCTGTTGTTGTCAATCTCGCGCGAAAAATACGTTGCATGAAGTATAAATGTCGCTTAGCAAAAACATATGCGAAAGGCAAGAATTGAACCCGCGACCTGCTACTTGCATATTCTCACACCATACCAACTGTGCTACCTCTCTTGCGAAATAATCAAATTCTAACTGTGTGAGAGACAATTCTGTATAAATTTCGTGTAACAAAAATAATCATGCGAGAAGCAAGAATTGATCCCGCGACCTGTTGCTTGCATTCATGCCTCCTGACCAACTTTGCAAGCTTCTTCTTTGCGAAATATGTCTGCGAAATTATCATCAACTCTCTTCTGTGCGAAATAATCAAAGAAATATCTGTGCGAAAAAATACGCATGTGTTGGGACTTGATCACACGACCATGAACTCATTAACTTCGCAGATGACCAATTGTGCTGCCTTTTGTTTGCGAAATAATGAAACAATATTGCGAAATTATTCATTTTTTCGCTCTCTGTAAAAAATAAGAAAACTATGTTCGCAGGCGAATTCGAACTTGCGATCACGAACGTACATACTGCTCTCTGGACCAATTGTGCAAGAACCTCTCTGTGAAATTAACGCATAATTTTTTTCCTTATTCTTTTATTCTCCCATGCAAATGAGAAGAAAAAAAAATACGTGTCTCTGCGAATTCGAACCCGTGACCTATTTGTTGTTCGCTCAGCCTTGAACCATCTGTGCAAATTTCTGTTTGTGACAGAAATCACAACTTCTGACTCTTATCATTATCTTCGTCTTTCCTTTGTTTCTTCACAAAATGCCTCTTGCTTTCTCCTGAACATGAAAATCTTCCACTGAAACTTCCATTTTTTCCTTAAATTTCACCACAACAACTAATTTTTTCTCTCACTCTTTTCATGTCTTTGAATTGTTGATGATGTTTACTCCCTGAAAGTGTGATTTCTTCCATAAAATTTCCATTTTTGAACCTAAACTTTGTAGATCTAGAAAAATATGAACAATAGCTAATCTTCATGAAAATTTCTTGATCCAACAAGTTACAGGAAGGATAAATCCTTTACTCGCTCCCTGTTTCTAGCCCCAAAATGTAGTTGTAGGAAATCCTACAACACACCCCTTGTATTATCATGACTATGATTTCTAGATCTAAACTTATTTGATATGAAAATAAAGATAAAGATAATGAAAATAGAAAATAAGACACAAGATTTACGTGGTTCGATCAATGTGATCTACATCCACGGGGTTAGGGATCTTCACTATGATTGTTTGTAATTACATATGGATTACAATTGAGACTCCATTAATGAGTATTTGGAGCTCTTGGTTGAAGAAGGAAGAAGAAGATAATAATACAAATTCTGCTCTCTCTCTCTCTACAAATGTGTCCTCCCTAAAGTGTCTCTCTCCTTTTTCTTTTTGATTATCCTCCTTTCTCTCTCTTGCCTTTCTCTTTATATAGGTATTTACATAATGGATGACAGCTCATATGTAGTGGAGTACAGCTCATATTCCCCCATTTTCGGATCCTGTGCTACGTTCTCTCAGGCTCTCATTACAATTTCGCAGGCTCTGCTACATTCTCGCAAGATTTACTATTGTGCGATATTTGGATCCTACATCACAAGCACTCCCGTGTAGTGCATTTGTTTAGGGTTTAGATTCATTTCTCATTCACACACCCCAAATTACCAAAACCGGAAGAAATAGTTTTCACCCATAAACAACTGGGTTCCCGGACTTAAGTTCCCGGAAGGAGTTCACAAACTCCAGCAGAATTTCTCGGGTCGAGAACTTCCGCCAGTTCGCGGACTTGGCTCACGCCACCATTCCGGTTCTCTTGATCAACAAAATTCGCAAACTTTGGTTCAAGGAATAAGGACTTATACATATATGTGTTTCCACAACAATGCTTATATCCTCCAATGGTTATATAATCTAAACTCTCATTTCAATCATTGAAACATTCTTAGAGGACGTTGATATTCTATAGTTCTTATTCACAAACTATTTTTCGTCAAAATAAGCAATTTTCAAAGTGATTGAAACTTGTCATGACTTTCGTCACTAGGTAAAGATGAACTTGGCTAAAGCGAAAGCTTACCAACACATATTTCGAGAAATAGATAGGCGAGATAAACTCGGCTCGAAATAGCAAATGTGTATAATCTAAGTCTATATAGCAAAACGATTTTTGTCTCAAGATAGGAGATAAATAGACTTTTGAGTGATAGATAAGTTCAAGTCTCCACATACCTTTTAGTCGATGAAAATCCACCGGTTCCTCGAGTAGTCCTTCGTCTTGTATGATGATTTCCATGGAGTTCTTGAGCTCAACTACACTTTCTATCCTAGTCCGAGACCTTAGCTATAGTATACTAGAAATCAAGACTTATAGTTTTGATCACTAATATTGACAGACATGCTTGAGATAGCAACGCATGCGAGTTCGACCGAGAAATGCTCTAACAATCTCCCCCTTTGTCAATTTTAGTGCCAAAACTATCAATACATATGGAATACAAAAAATAAATAAATTAACTTTTGTAGCTCCTATTCCACATGTCTAATCTTCAACATTACTTGAAATTTTCGTCACTTCCAAGTACTCCAATGATCCCAAAGGTTGTAAGTTCAGCATCATCGTTGTTGAAAATCCGTAGCTATAACAACGAGAAAACAAGAGTTCTCACTCATTGTTATACAGTGTCATAGTATCATTACACATCGTCAAAGTTCAATTGTGTCACAACTTCAACAACAATACTATGGTGATATGTATCACTCCCCCTTAGTTAATACTCCATCTCACATGGAAACCACTCCCCCTTACATAATGATCCGAAAACCATATGTATTTGTAGTGTGAACTACTTATTAATTCTCCCCCTTTTTGTCAATAAAATTGGCAAAGGTACAAGAACGAGATCCTAATGAAATTTCCGAAAGAGACATTTCATGACCAAAAGAAAGAAACACATATCATCTTATTTAGATGCAATCATAAAGCCGAAGCTAGATGCATTCATCAAGGAGTTTATAAAGATACAAGATAACCCCTATAATATTCCACAGCCGCACTCCCCACAAAGATTTTGCAATTAAGCACAAGTTCAATTAAGAACTCTCCCCCATAAAATGTCATTCCCGAAAGAACAACAAGAGCGAGCTTAATTTCGAAAGAAAAGAAGGATTTATTTGGACATAACAAATCACATACAAGTATGAATTTGAATCTAAAATACTCAATTAAATTAACCACAAGAGAACCCATGATCAATTCAATCTAAAATGCTCAACATAAGTGAACTTATGGAGACTCAAAAATATACAATTAGATTAATCACAAGAGAACCCATTATTAATCTAATCGAAATACACAACCAAACTAATCACAAAAGTAATCAATTTAATTGGTCATGCTCATCATAAGAAAACTTACGGAGCAACAACTAAATAACCAAACAAGATGATTAATTTAGTTGAATATGCTCGACATAAAGTATCTCGCGAAACAACAACTAAGCTAATCAAAATAATCAACTTGGCCGTTTTAGTGCTCAACATAAGACACTTTACGGAGCCTCACAATATATGTAAAATATGGATCAGGGAAGATCAATACTGCGGAATAGACAAGGATTCATTATATTTTCCATCACTATTCGCATAACGACATTCAATAGACATAATCCTTGCGAACAAAAGATTTTAACCTATCTTCCATCAACAATTGACATAACAGGCTTAACTTTTGTATTTGTCAAAAGTCTACTCATTCTTTTATCAATACATGCATATCGACATACGAAAGACTTTACTTTTGACAAGGTATAGGACAATCATAATTCACGGACGCAAACACACATATCCCATAACAATATTGCAATATAAAGATTACTAATGCAAAAAGCATCTTCCAAACACATTTAGAATTTAAACCAATAAATCTGAAACATGAAGATGAAAATGTTGGACATAGCTATGTGTAATCACAATAATGGCTATTCCAAACTCTAGTTATTCTTCTAACAAAAACAAGAAAATAGAAGATTTACTAGGCAAATAAAAGAAATCAACAAGCTAAGGAACAAAAGTAGACTCCAGTGCCATGGTCGAACACGAACTAAGCTCAAATAGACGGTTCAGGATCCTCACAAGTCTTGGCGTCTTTGAGCTTGTGATTAGTAGCATCCATTGCATCTTTAGAGGAGAGATTCTCTTTGTGAAGATCATTGATGTGAGATTTTATGAGACCAAGGTCAGCTGAAACCTTTTTCAACTCAGTTTTCAACACATCAAGACTTTTCAGAGTATCAACGAGCTGTAGTTTTGCTTCCTCAAAATACTTAAGAAAGTCATGGGCCACTTCAGCAGAAATCATATCCTCCTTCTCAACATCCTCATGAGTATATGCATAGTAACATGAGGCATTAGGATAATCATCTTCTACTAGGGTTCTTTTCTTCCTCCCTTTAGACTGGAAACCTATACCTTTGTCAAGAAAGCCTCTAGAAAAACTACAAGCTCGTGAAGAGGAAGACATTCTTGACAAACCAAAATAACCTGGAGTATGCAAACGTGACTAAGAGGTTTGGTATTTATATGGTTTCTTAGGGAAGAAAGCATTTAGGGTTACTAAGAATTGATTCGTATTAGTAACAGAGGTACCCGTACGAACACAACCCGACCCAAGGAAAAAACTTTAAGGCAAAAAGTCTTTTTGCTACATGAAAATTCATAAATGGCTCAATAAATTCCATACATATGAGAAATTTAGAGCACAAGTGTAGCAAACCACATAGATAAAAGAGAGAAACGATACTAGACACACAAATACTATTTAGGCATTATTGTCTGCAGACACTAGTTTAGATAAAAATGATAAGAGGATAGCTCAACTAAAAAGAATACCAAAATGCCACAGTATACCTGATTTTTACACATCTTGCTCAACAAGATCTTTATGAGCCAGTTCTTAACCCTTGTGATTAATTAGCACAAGTATGAGCTCTGAGCTCATTAAAAGAACTGTGTTTATGATCGAGTCTCTTTTTCCTTCTGAATCTAGAGAGAGATCCCTTTTTATGTGAGAAATTATCATAAAACTTACTGTCATCAAAATACGAGACATAGTTAGAGTTCTTACCAGAAGGATTTTGACTTGAGGAGGATGACAACCTGTCGACAATTTCTTTATATCCTTCAATTATCTCCATCAGGTTATTTCTCATATCATCAATTTTTCTTTTACCTCCTGGAATTTAGTTCACATCAAGGGTAATGTTGTTTCGAGAGGAAACGACTTGATCTTTTCTTAGGCGATTTTTGTTAAGACTTCTATTCTGCTTCAGGACATTTGAGGAACTCATTGAACTGACCTTCCTAGTAACATACACGGGGTAAGTACGAAAACCAACTGGTTTAGACATACGAATGTCAGTTACACCTTTGAGAATTAAGTCTAAGGTGTGTTGAAGTTGAACCAAGGAGGTTTTATCCAACCTAGAGTTTCTCTTTTGTTTAGCAGAGCCTTTTGCAACGCAAAAGAGGCATACTTTCTGATCGCAAGAGTGATTAGACAAAGTAGTCTTCACAAACTCGTTAGGAGATTTCTTCCTTCCATGTGAAGTGGAATGTCCTAGATCAATGGGAAACTCAAACACATTCTTTTTGACAGGAAGGGGTTCCGATTTTACTTCTGGATCTGGAACGTTTTCAGGCGTAGCAGAAGTACTTGGTATATTAGACTGCTTAGAGCATCCTTGAATAGAGAGTTTACTCAAGCGATGTTCTATTTCCAAAGCATCCTTTTTGAGGCTTGCCTCGAGAACCATACGTGAAGAGTGATCTTCAGTATTTTCTTTGAAATTGCAGTCCCTTATTACACCAAGCAGAATATCGACATGGTGTTTTAACCGATTAAATCTATCATCTTGGATTCTAGCAAGATTTAGAATCAAGACACTCTCTTCAGTTGTTTCCCGTTCATTTAGTGAGATAGACTCTTTTGAAGGGTAATCGGAAATACTCATTCGGAACCTGTCTGTCTTGTTTGAACACAAGGTTCTTCTATATTTGAGATTGAAGAATCTTTATCTTTAATAAAATTAGACAAGACAGAGCCCTTATTTCTGGTGACGCGTTTATCAGAGATAGTACTCTTGTCCATAGAGCCAGATCGCCACAAACACAGACTTTTGAGGTATTGAACGTGTTTGCTTGCTCTGATACCAATTGAAAAGTGGGGGTACAACAACCACACCCAATATTTCGCTTAGCAATCTGTATGGACAAACTCCAATATACTTTCTAGAGAATCAACTAGACAGTCAGACTCAATCTAGACAAAAAGTATATCAAAGAGTTTATATCTCAATCTCTCGATTTGATATATACTCAAGCAAATAGAAATTTGCGAGTCTTTATCAAATACTAGAGAGATAACTTGGATGGTACCAAAGACCAATATCCAAGAGTGAATCAATTTAAATAAACAACCAAAAGGTCGGATATTTTAATTGATTGAACAACGCACAACCTGTGATATTTCAATTATATAACAAAATATAATGCGGAAAAGAAATAACACAGACACCAGAATTTTGTTAACGAGGAAACCGCAAATGTAGAAAAACCCCGGGACCTAGTCCAGTTTGAAAACACACTATATTAAGCCGCTACAGACACTAGCCTACTCCAAATTAACTTCGGTCTGTACTGTAGTTGAATCCCAATCAATCTCACACTGATCCAAGGTACAATTATGCTCCTACGTCTCTGATCCCAGCAAGATGATACGTACTTGATTCCCTTAGCTGATCTCACCCACAACTAAGAGTTGCTATGACCCAAAGTTGAAGACTTTAATAAACAAATCTGTATTTTACAGAAAAGTCTACGGTAATGGATAAATCCGTCTCCCGCGAATATACCTACGAGTTTTGTTCCGTCTTTTGATAAATCAAGGTGAACATGAACCAATTGATAAACCGTATTTATATTCCCGAAGAACAGCCTAGTATTATCAATCACCTCACAATAATCTTAATCGACGCAGTGAAAAAAGATATTGCGGAATCACAAACGATGAGACGAAGTGTTTGTGATTTCTTTTATATCTTGCCTATCGGAGATATCAATCTCAAGCCAATTATTACAATTGTACTCGTACGATAGAAACAACAAGATCATATCACACAACTACAAGAAAATAGTATCGGTCTGGCTTCACAATCCCAATGAAGTCTTTAAGTCGTTAACCTGGTTTAGAAGAAGAAACCAAAGGTTAACGGATAATTGACTCTAGCTTAGCACAACTAATATCACACAAAAGGTGTGGGGATTAGGTTTCCCAGTTGTTAGAGTTCTCCCTTATATAGTCTTTCAAATCAAGGTTCGCAATCAATGTTAGCTTGTAACAAAGCATTCAACATTCACCGCTAGATGAAAACCTGATTAGATTCAAGCTAATATCTTTCAACCGTTGGATCAAAAACTAGATTGTTACACACAAATGAAATGCACGTTTCTAGGCTTGTGTAACTGTACCCAAACTTGTACATTTGTTGGTTCAACAATAGTCAACCAAATGATTAGCCATATGATCACTTTCATATCAACCATATTCATCTTCACCATAACTAGTTCAAGTGAATCAAATGAACTAGTTAGAGAGTTGTTCAATTGAAAGGAAATCTTATGTAACTACACAAGACACAATTGAAGCAAAAACGATTTGATTCACTCGAATCGGTTCATGAACTATATAGCCACGGTTTGCAATTTGCATTCCTTAGTTTATATAAGAATAAGTTCACAAACATCGTTTTTAGATATAACCTACTCAAGTTCGCGGACTGGGTTTGCAGACTTAAGTTCCCGGACGGAGTTCACAAACTCCAGCAAAATTTCTCGGTCCAGTAGAATTTCTCGGGACGGAGTTCCCGGACGGAGTCCAGCAGAATTTCTCGGGTCGAGAACTTCCGCCAGTTCGCGGACTTGGCTCATGCCACCATTCCGGTTCTCTTGATCAAAAAAGTTCACAAACTTCGGTTCAAGGAATAAGGACTTATACATATATGTGTTTCCACAACAATACTTATATCCTCCAATGGTTATATAATCTAAACTCTCATTTCAATCATTGAAAAATTCTTAGAGGACGTTGATATTCTATAGTTGTTATTCACAAACTATTTTTCGTCAAAGTAAGCAATTTTCAAATTGATTGAAACTTGTCATGACTTTCGTCACTAGAACTTGGTTAACCCAAAGCTTACCAACACATATTTCGAGAAATAGATAGGCGAGATAAACTCGGCTCGAAATAGCAAATGTGTATAATCTAAGTCTATATAGCAAAATGACTCTTGTCTCAAGATATGAGATAAATAGACTTTTGAGTGATAGATAAGTTCAAGTATCCACATACCTTTTAGTCGATAAAGATCCACCGATTCCTTGAGTAGTCCTTCGTCTTGTATGATGATTTCCATGGAGTTCTTGAGCTCAACTACACTTTCTATCCTAGTCCGAGACCTTAGCTATAGTAGACTAGAAATCAAGACTTATAGTTTTGATCACTAACATTGAAAAACATGCTTGAGATATCAACACATGCGAGTTCGACCGAGCAATGCTCTAACAGTATTCGTTGAAAACATAATATACAAAGTTTGTTCATCACTTTAACATATAAATAATCTGATCATTATTTATGATCAAATTATCAGGAGGAAGTATATACATTATTTGGAAACACATAAAAGGGCCAACATTTGAGTATGTGTAAAACCTACAAGAACTATGAAACTACTCTATTTCGAGTTCCAGATCTTGATAGTTTTTATGGAATATACTTTTGCCTGGAAAATGTTGCTACATTTGTAAATTCTGTTCAGTTAAAATGTCTCATTTTGGGGACTTTACAAAGAGGAGATGTAGTTTTCTTTTTCTTTTTGGAAGAAAACATTTTTATAGAAGGTGAAATTCAGTTTTTTTTTTATTTCTTTTGCTTTCTATTTTTTTTTCCTCGGAGAAAATTTTGGTTCTTAGAAGTTTAATCTATAAATGAACTAGTGGTTGCCTTATAATGAAACAAATAAGCTCCGGGTTTTGTATCGTTCTGTAATAAATTGAAATCTGAGCATTGTATATGAGAAGCAATGTACCAGAAGAAAGCAATCTTTAAAAAAAAAAATTGTAACTGAAATCTAATTTATAACACTGTTAAAATACAACCAAGTCTTAGTACTCAAAGTTGATATGGTTGAAAAGATTGTGAAAATCTAATTTACACATTTGAATCAAAGTTGAACTGGATGGTTCGTGTCACAGACTGTTTTGCCGATAGTTTCACGATGGTGTTCAGGATTTCTTTGGGTGATTGTTAATATAGATCTTCACCAGTGACACGTTACAAGTGTTGAGAACTTCACTGCTATAGTCTCTTTGGACCTAATCAATTCCATAAAATATTTGACATAATATGTGTTTCATATCTTAATTACTAGTAAAAGAATTCCAATATGAATATCAATATATTTTGTGTCAAAAAAAAAAAAAAAAAACTCATGATGCCCCATGGTTTTAAGCATGTGTTTGCTTCTTTAAGCTTGTATTTTCTTATAGAGTTATACTTGACCCAATGTTGGGATTTTGGCTTGAAAATGAACATAACTCAAATCTTGACTTTGAGTTGCTTTTGTATTGACCATTCAAAATTTTCCAAACCCGTTTTTAAACATCCATTTTAGGATAGGAGGTGTCCAAACCTTAGGAGAAAAATAGGAACTATAGTTTCTCAATCCAAATCCCCCTTTCTCCCGGAAACCCTAATTATTATTATTATTATTCTAAAATCTCTTCTCCTCAACTTCGGTTTCAGTGGGGAACTTTCGTTTTCTCCATCAGAGATTGTGTCAGATATTTTATCTCAGTTTACCAACTTATTCCTTTCAGAATGCAAAACAATGTAAAGGTTGTTTCTAATACCCATACAATGTTACTAGTTTCTTTTTCTTTTATCTGTTTGTACTTTGTTAAACAATCATTCATAAGTAAACTTAGTTTTTGAAGCTTCTTCAACTTATTGTATTAAGTTATGCATTATAGCTTTCTATACTTTCATGACTTCGACATAACATAAATATGAATCTTTTTATTAATTATTGGCAAAGAAAAAAGAATAGATACTAGATACATTTATCTAGTTATGAATCTGAAATTTGAAACATGCTAAAAAGAAATTTATTTGGCATGTGTTTTAAGTTTTTTTAAGTTTTTTTTGCATTTGAATTTACATTTAAAACTCAAATAAGGATTCAGGATTCATCCCAAGACCGATCCTAAGATAGCATATTTTCAAAATCTCTGTGTTTTATTTTTGATCTTTTAGATTTCGGCACAAATGCAGTTTGAACAGGAAATTTTTATGTCAACAAATATTAAACACATATTTAACTCTAATATATTATTACTATGGGAATATTATAAATACCCTCCATCAGGAAACACCAGGTCAAACCTTATACTATTATTCAAGTTTATTTCTTTTATACTCAAGGAAGATCCTATTAATATCTTGAGATTAAATTTTCGATTCCATCTTTGGAATCATTATTAAGTGTGATTTCCATTCCCAGAAGATTGCACATAACAAGTTTACTAATTTAGATAAGCATATGGACTTGCAACTAGTTAATATTATCATACTAGTAGGATATCTCAAGATGTATATATATATATATATATCTTGGAAACCATATTTTGTATTGTTTCCAAATGATTTAAACATGTTAATATAATCATATAATAACGTCAAGATCTTTTCTAAAATCAGAAATGATATTTATTTTATATATTTTGGTTTTCGATTTTAGTAGATCTTGTTTCCAAACAAGCTTGGTCATAACACTATAAATAGTGGAGCTTTGTATTCTTACAAACTATTCATGATACACACTGTTAGAGCACTGCTCGGTCGAACTCTCAAGCGTTGCTATCTCAAGCTTGTTTGTCAAGTTTAGTTGTCAAAACTATAAGTCTTGATTTCTAGTCTACTTATAGCTAAGTCTGGGATTAGGATAGAAAGTATAGTTGAGCATTAGACTCCACGGCGATCATCGATTAAAGACGAAGTACTACTAAGGGGAGCTTGTGGAACTTCATTAACAAAACATATGTGAAGACTTGAAATCATATATCACTCAAAAGTCTATCTACTATATCTCCTATTTGAGACAAAAGTCGTATAGCTGTATAGACTTCGATTATACACATTTGATATTTCGAGCTAAGTTTAACTCGCTTCCATATTTCTCGAAATATGTGTCTGTAAGCTTTCGCTTTAACCAAGTTCATCTTATATTCTTGACGAAAGTCAAAAGATGATCATGTGAAAATCACCTTGTAACATCTTACATGATTTGTGTGAGACAGTCATTTGATGTAGACTCGTAATGTTTCGTATTGATCATTCGATCACTTGAAAATTTCTTTGAAGCTAATAGTTTGTGTGAGACAGCTATTCCCGTCTTCCGAGAATGTTTCAATGATTGAAATGGTAATTTAGAACGATTAACCATGATTGGATATAAACACAGTATGCGTACTTGCATATGTGTATCCCAAGACCGGCATGCTAGTATGCATACCCTTATGCGTACTGGCGAAGTCAGTTGAAGTCCGAGAACTTTAGTATGCGTACCCGTACGCGCACTATATTCAACTGAGTTCGGATGTGAACGATAGTATGCGTACCCGTTTGCATACTGGCGAACACAGTCCAAATCCGGCTACTTAGATATGCGTACCCGTTTTGCATACTTGATTAGGTTATGTTCTAAAATCGGTTTGTTCACGAACTAATATGTTAGAGCATAGCTCAGTTGAACCCACCAAGTGTTTGTATGTCAAGTTTGGTTGTCATATTTTAGTGAATCAAAACTCATTTTAAGAGTCGCTTGATTATGTACTAGAGTCAACTTCGTATAGGTTAGCTTGAAAGTATTAGGATATGAGACATTACAAGCATTGCGAAGACTTGAACAAGTGAAGAAGTAAGAAGCTACAACCACAACATCATCCTTCCATTTGAGGTTAGTGATATTTGACTTGAACTGTTTCATTCCCTAACGTATCTTTCAAGTCGTGCATATTGAAAACGAAATTGCGAAGCATGAACACTCTAGATAGACATAGTATTAAGGAGTACAATATGAAGTGTATTCCTTAACCATTAAACTTTGTAGATAAGACATCGACATAATCGTTTAAATGCTATTGTGATTATGTATGGGTATGAGGTGAGGATTTCATCCTAGGAAAAAATGTTTTACATGTGTTTTAAGGAAGTAAGTTCATAAACTTGTCTATAAATCGAAAAGGAAATCGCCAGGAGTTATTGGGATTATTATTCATTGCATATCTTGTGAACATCCAATATGTGTGATTTAGTATAACCGCTCACGACTTGTTTGTGTTCTTAGTAAAACTATTCACAAAGGCCTGACTTATGTATTGGTATGACTTTTTTTAGTGAAACCGATCTTACGTAATCACATGAGATGGTATGATCGAGTTTGTGATTTGTTGAACCGAATCTGGGTAAAGGGGAACCAATCCTATGAAGAGGTGCAACACATCACAAAGGGAAATCGATCCTTGTATGAGGTGCAGCAAGTTTGTAGCATAAAGGGGAACCGATCCTACGGACATGTGCAACACGTTTTTAGGCAAAGGGGAACCGATCCTATGGACATGTAAAACACATATAAGTTAGATACCATATATATGTGGGGAACCGATCTTAGTACTTAGTCAATCGAATTTTGGAAAGCCAATGTGACTATGCACAATACTCACATGGAGGTAGAACCGAAACTTGTTTTGGTGGAACCGTTAAACCCATGATTTGTGATTGAGTGTTTCTTAATCAATCGTATAGTTCTTGAAAGTCAGATGAACCAATTCTAAACTTGTTTGGAAGTGTGGCAAATCAGTTTCAAGGTTGTAAGTATGAAAGAGGACTTACAAAGTAAGGATGTCGACATACTTTGAACACGTACAATAATGTTTATCTTTTATTGTTCAAAGTTATTCCTTAATAGCTACAGGAAGAAAATCCCAGGATCGAAATATAAATAAGTTAAGAATCTTTTAGTTAAGGTTGTTAATTTTATTTTAGGAAAATGAGAATTAGTAATGTACATTTACTAGTTGAGATTTTCCAAAGAGATTTTCGGTCATTATTTTGGACAAAGCATTTCCAGGAATTATGGAAACCGAATTTGGAATATATTGAATATCTTTGAGAATATTTTCGGTTTTGGAAATTCCTTGGTGTCCAAACTTCCTTGTCTATAAATACTTGAAGTTTGCATTTCTAGCAAACTAATCCTTCGTGACAGCAAACTTCCTCTGTTGTGTTGTTACTGGTGAAGCCGCCTATTCGGAGAAGAGAGTAACCTAATTAGGCGAAATCTCTTACGCCCGCTCAGTTTAACGTCTTCTTTGGGATTGAGAAGCTCTACGAGTACCGCTGGTGGGAAACTAGATAATTGCGGTTAATCTTGTGTTTTCGATTGATTTGATTGACTAACGGTGGTTGAACTTTGATTGCACCTAGTTTGTTTATGCTTGAGAATCTTCTCTTCTGATATAAGATTCACTCAAACTCGAAGTTTCGACAGGAATCTTTAGACTGTTGTTAGATCTAAAGATGATCTTGTGATAATCCATTGTTAACAGACTCCGTTCTGTGCGTGATTGATCACAAGAGATTCAAGTTGTTGTGTGCAGGTGTTTATTGAAGATCTAAGAAGATTTGAAGACAAAGAAGATATTAAAGATTTCTGATTTGCGGTTCATAATCTTTGGTGTGCACAATACTTGTTTCGGTATAAGAGGATCCAACTATAATTAGTTTATCCTTGTGGTAAATTGGATTGATTAGTTGTGTAGATCGGAATCAATACGATTCTTTGTGATTAAAAGTATTGATTGCAAAATCTTAAAAATTACTTCGGTAGTTGAGAATAAAATAGATCTAAGAACCTGACGAAGGAGTTTATGTTAAGATAAACAAAATAGCCTTTGTCCGACTCACATCACTTGGTTGAATAGAGTTGATACCAAACAGATTTGTTGTTTCTTTATTGTTTGGAATACGAACCAAGGAATTTTTCCAAGTACATGACTTATTCATAAGTTGGAGGTGTGGGAATACAGATGGAACTAGGTGAACTATAGGTTTAGTTGCTTGGTCTCAACTATACGAAGTTGGTGTAATTTTGTGTAGCGACTTAATCCTGAGAGTATTCAATTCTAGACAAGGTCCCGGGGTTTTTCTGCATTTTCGGTTTCCTCGTTAACAAAATCTTACTGTGTCATTTACTTTATATTTCTGCATTATAATTGTTTTATTATAATTAAAGTAAATTACACAAACGTTAATTCCTATTTACTTGATAAGCAATCCTATTGTGTTTGGTTAAGTCCGAACCCTTTTATCAAGTAAACATAATTCGTTGTTGTATTGTCTCGATCTCGTATCCATAGACGATCATACGAAGTATGAACCGATTAGTTGTATTGTCTCGACTCAGTCCATAGACAATCACTTTCGGAGAAAGGACTTATAGGTAGGAAAAGTTTTATCTTGAGGTATATTTGGGTACCCTCTCCTTTTCAATTGGTATCATAGCAGGCAAACACGAAAAGATCTAACAATCTGTGTTTGGTGCGATCCAACCTATAAGATTGAACTCGAGTTCTCATGAATCAACTTCAATTAACGTACCGCCAAGATTTGACGGAACAAACTATCTATAGTGGAAATCTGCTATGAGATCTTTTCTTTAATCAGAAGACTTTAATACTTGGCTATTAGTCGTCGATGGTTATATTCGTCCAAAGATAGAAAATTCAGAAACTGAGTTTAAACGCTTAGTGGATTTTTCAAACGAAGAAAAGGCGCTTGGAAAGCAGAATGCAGATGGTTTGAATGCTATAATACATGTTGTAATCCGTGATCTACAACATCATGTATCAACATGTCAAACTTCGAAAGAAGCTTGGGATAATCTTCAGATCGTATTCGAAGGAAACACTTCATAGAAAGAAGCTAGACTTCAAACTCTTACGTCCGATTGGGAAAACCTTCGAATGGATGACAACGACACTTTTGAAGAGTTTCATCTTAAACTCTCTGAGATAATCAATGCCTTTTTCTCTCTTGGAAAGACTATCTCTGAAAAAGATATAGTGTGCAAAATTCTCAGATCATTGCCACCAAGATACGATTCTAAGAAGCATGCAATCATTCAAGCAAATGATCTCTTAACTCTCTCACAAAGCACACTCGTTGGAAAGTTAAAGATCTTTGATCATGAATCACAGTATATTCAAAATAAAGGAATTGCTTTTAAAGCTGCAAAAATTCCGAAAGCTCCAATGGAGAGGAATAGACAGATGGATGATTCAGATGAACAGATTGCAGAAAATTCTGATGATGAAATTGAAAAATCATTATCATTGATTACTAGACAGTCTCGAGATCTTTTAAAGAAGCGAAATAAGAGATTCATTAAGGATACTCATCGATGTTCTCGTCCACATGATCGAGTTCCTGTCAAAAAGGATCATGAAGAAGATGATGAATATCAGCCGCAATGCTTTAAGTGTAAAGGGTTTGGTCATATTGCTAAAGACTGTCCCAATCTTAAGAAATACATTGGAAGCAAGGCATTGGCTGTAACTCTAGATGAGGTCTATGAATCATACGATTCTGAAGAAGAGGAAACAACTAATATTGCATTAGTTGTCAATCTTATTTCTTCCTCCTCCATCAGTGATTTACCCATTTTAAAAATGTACATGTATTCCGATGTTATTAAATCATCTAATGGTGAAGGAAAAAATAAGAAAAGATGCAAAAACTGTCTCAAAAACAGAATTGCTAAAAGTTGCATAGGCAACCCAAGTCAATCTCAAGATACTTCGTTAGTTCGAGGTAACAAGAAGAGAATTTCTCATACGATACTAGATCAAGGACAATCTTTTTGTTCTAATTTCCATAATGAGAGAAAATCTCATACTAATACCACTTGATCGGTATTAGAATTCTTTCCTCACCATGTGTGCCGAATTTTGAGTGAGGAAGAAGAAAAATCAAGGAACTTATGTGTAGATTATGGAAATAAAATCTAGCATTTGAAAATATTTGATATATTTGTATTTTTAGGAATATTATATTTTCGTAAGTGTGAAAATTATAAAAAGATCCTTCTCCTTCTTTGGTATTCCTTGTCCGAACCATGAGTCTGGATCCAACATCTTCTTTTGGAAAGATGCTAGATCAGAAAGATCAACTTAAGATTAGGTTTAGATCTTCTCTTGATATTAAGAGTAAAATTAGAAAAGGAGATTGTCTTAGCAATAAGGAAAGAGAGAATACTATGAAGAAAGATCAGTGTATTGAAGCATTGACACACTTTTGTGTTCAATCAAAGACAAAATTACATGCTCTTGCAGAATCCTTCACGAAAATTTCTCACCTGCAATAGATTCTGGTCAAGCAACAAGGTTTTCTACTTGAAGAAATTCACAAACTGAAGTCTGAAAGTAATAATCCACCTTCATTTAGCACTGATATGAAGGACTAAGTTGCAAAGAGAAATAGACATCAATTTTTGATTTCTTTCAATGATTGTATTAAGTCTATTATGAATAAAACTATTATGAATAAAATTATTTGATTTATAATTTTTCTTGTGATGGTTTTTGATTTACATAGCCTGTGCTTGAATGCTTTATTACTGCTATGGATGTTTATGGAATGTTTGGTTTCGGTTTTATTACCTTGATATTCGATCTTATAATATTGTGTGTTAGAGCATAGCTCGGTTGAACCCACCAAGCGTTGGTATGTCAAGTTTGGTTGTCATATTTTAATGAACCAAAACTCATTTAAGAGTCGCTTGATTAAATGTACTAGAGTCAAGTTCGTATATGTTAGCTTGAAAGTATTAGGATTTGAGACATTACAAGTATTGCGAAGACTTGAAGAAGTGAAGAAGTAAGGAGCTACAACCACAACATCATCCTTCCACTTGAGGTTAGTGATATTTGACTTGAACTGTTTCATTCCCTAACGTATCTTTCAAGTCGTGCATATTGAAAACAAAACTGCAAAGCATGAACACTCTAGATAGACATAGTATTAAGGAATACAATACGAGGTTTATTGCTTAACCATTAAACTTTGTAGATAAGACATCAACATAATCGTTTGAATGCTATTGTGATTATGTATGGGTATGAGGTGAGGATTTCATCATAGGAAACAATGTTTTTACATGTGTTTTAAGGAAGTAAGTTCATGAACTTTGTTTGTGAATCGAAAAGGAAATCGCCAGGCGTTATTGGGATTGTTCTTCATTGCATGTCTTATGAACGACCAATATGTGTGATTAGTATAACTGCTTATGACTGGTGTGTGTTCTTGGTAAAACTATTCGCATGAGGCCTGACTTTTGTATTGGTATGACTTTTATTAGTGAACCCGATCTTAAGTAATCACCTGATGGTATGATCGAGTTTGTGTAGTTTGTAAGACCTAACACTGGGTAAAGGGGAACCGATCCTAGTAAGAGGTGAAACACATCACAAAGGGGAATCGATCCTTGTATGGTGTGCAACAAGGTTTATAGCAGAAAGGGGAACCGATCCTATGGACCTGTGCAACACGTTTTTAGGCAAAGGGGAACCGATCCTATGGACATGTGCAACACATATGAGTTAGATACCATATATATGTGGGGAACCGATCTAGTACCTAGTCAACCAAATTTTGGAAAGCTAGTGTGACTATGCACAGTACTCACATGGAGGTAGAACAGAAACTTGGTTTGGTAGAACCGTTAAACCCATGATTTGTGATTGAGAGTTCTTAATCAATCGCATAGCTCTTGAAAGTCAGATGAACCAATTCTAAACTTGTTTGAAAGCGTGGTAAATCCAAGTGTGTAAGTATGAAAGAGGACTTACAAAGTAAGAATGTCGACACACTTTGAACACGTGCATTTATGCGTATCTTTTATTGTTCAAAGATATTCCTTAACGGCTAAGAAGGAAGTAAATCCCAGGATCGAAATTAAATAAGTTAAAGAATCTTTTAATTAAGAGTTTTAATTATATATGGAAAATAAGAATTAGTAATATGCATTTACTAGTTAAAGATTTTCCAAGGAGATTTTCGGTCAATATTTTGGACATAGCATTCTCAGGAATTATGAAAACCGAATATGAAAATTATTATTGAATATCTTGAGAATATTTTCGGTTTTGGAAATTCCTTGGTATCCAAACTTCATTTTCTATAAATACTTGAAGTTTGCATTTCTAGCAAACTAATCCTTCGTGACAGTAAACTTCCTCTGTTGTACTGTTACTGGTGAAGCCGCCTATTCGGAGAGGAGAGTAACCTAATTAGGCGAAATCTCTTACGACCGCTCAATTTAAAGACTTCTTTGGGATTGAGAAGCTCTACGAGTACCGTTGGTGGGAAACTAGATAATTGCGGGTTATCTTATGTTTTCGATTGATTTGATTGACTAACGGTGGTTGAACTTTGATTGCACCTAGTTTGTTTATGCTTGAGAATCTTCTCTTCTGATATAAGATTCACTCAAACTAGTTCGAAGTTTCAACAGAGATCTTTAGACTGTTGTTAGTGCTAAAGACGATCTTGTGATGATCCATTGTTAACAGACTCTGTTCTGTGTGTGATTGATCACAAGAGATTCAAGTAGTTGTGTGCAGGTGTTTATTGAAGATCTAAGAAGATTTGATGACAAAGAAGAGATAAAATATTTCTGACTTGGTTATATAAATCTTTGGTTGCACAATACTTGTTTTGGTAAAAAGGGGATCTCACTATAATCGGTTTATCCTTGTGGTAGATTGGATAAAATAGTTGAGTAGATCGGCATCAATACGGTTCCTTGGGATTAAAGGTATTGATTGCAAAATCTTATGATTACTTTGGTAATTGAACATAAGATAGATCTAAGAACCTGACGAATGAGTTTATGTTAAGATAAACAGAAGAGCCTTTGTCCGACTCATATCACTTGATTGAAGAGAGTTGATACCAAACAGATTTGTTGTCCCTTTACTGTTTGGAATACGAACCAAAGGAATTGTTCCAAGTACGTGACTTATTCATAAGTTGGAGGCGTGGGAATACAGACGGAACTAGGTGAACTATAGGTTTAGTTGCTTGGTCTCAACTATACGAAGTTGGTGTAATTTTGTATAGCGGCTTAATCCTGAGAGTATTCAATTCTGGACAAGGTCCCGGGGTTTTTCTGCATTTGCGGTTTCCTCGTTAACAAAATCTTGCTGTGTCGTTTACTTTTATTTTCCGCATTATAATTGTTTTATTATAATTAAAGTAAATTACTGTTGATGGTGGATTTTCAACAAAGGTCAAAATCGTAAAATCATGATACTGCATGTCTCTGACACGGCTTTCAGGCATGTGACGATTCATATTTTACGAGCCATGGTGAACATGGTTTTCAAAAAGCCTCCACTAGCCGAGCGTTTGATGCCTCGCATTTCATCATGACCTCTATGTATAATAACATAATTGGGCGGTTCTCCTCAGATTGAGAACTTAGCGCCTTCAGGACGTCGATGACACTCACTGTTTCCTGACTACATAGAGAGACCCACCTCTACATAGAAGAGCGATTGTGCGGTTCTCCTCAGATTGAGAACTTAGCGCCTTCAGGACGTCGGTGACACTCACTGTTCCCTGACTATGTAGAGAGACCATGTATAGATCCAGGCGGTCCTCCGTACATAATTGTTGAGAGGGAAAGAACGCCTTCAGGACTTCGGCAACACTCGCAGTTTCCTTGTAGTTGCAGGAAATCCTACACTACACCCTTCATATGATTTCATTAATACTCAACTCATTTTTAGATTTTCAATCTTAATTTTATTGATGAATCTTTGAATATTCTTACAAGAAAAGATAAAAGAATCAAGAATAACCTCTGCTCTAGACTTTCTCTCTCCTATTTACTTATTTCTTTCTCCAAAAAGATATCTCTCTTCTTCTCAGTTGAACGACTATTTATAGGGAAATACATAGTGGATGACAGCTAATCTGTCCTTTATTTTCGGATATGGCTTGCGACATTCTCGCAACCTTTCAAATTTTAATCTCGCAAACTCTTTAATTTTCGCATGATCATCATATCTTTCTAATGATTTTAGCCGATGTCGTTTATTACATCATTTCTAAAATTGTTCTGCGACGCTGTTGTGTTGTGTTGCTGATAATTTCGCTAAGATATTATTGTTGCGAGATTCTGATCCTACATCTTGCCTCTTCTCATATCTTTTCTGCGAAGTAGAGAATGATGTGAGAAATGCCGCAGTTATCCATCGTTTCATATTCTGCATTTATCACACGTATCCTTTTTCCCATCCGTTTCTTGACACATCTTTTGTAACCGCTGCTTTTTAACCGCTTATATTTTTCCGTATTAATCGTGTTTATCTTCTCGAGAAAAAATTCCCTTTATATATATTCTTTCTCACTCTCTTTTTCTTTCTTTTTATTTTCTCTGCAACTTCATCGTTCTTCTGCAAATTCCGTTATTGCAACTTTTCTTCTTTCTTCTTCAATCTTTTTAAGTTCTTCTTTATCTTCATACTATTTCTTCTGCAGATCTTCATCATTCGTAATTTTCTTCGAAATAATCTTCCTGCTAGTGCTTTCCATGGATTCATCAAGGTTAGTTTTCTTTTTTTCTTCTTTATGGGTTTTGCTGAAATTGATCTTGTTTACTGCCTTATTTGATGTTGTTTATGTGATTCCCATACTATTGTTATTTCAGCAAAAGCGCCTCCAACACTAAATTTACGGTTCAGAACCCTAACATTCCCAAACCGCAGCATAAGGTTTTTGCGCATAAAAGAAAGTCTGCCAATGAGAAGGTAGTAAGAAACATTATCCTTTTCTAATAACAATATTGTTGCCTATGTTTCTTATCTGGATTGTAATTCGCAGGGTGATAAGGATGTCAATAAACCTCTCAAGAAATCTCGCCACCTTAAAACTGTTCAAACTTCTGTTCCGTTCCACTTACTTATCTCTTCTAAATCTCCTGCGACATCTTCGCAAGATAAACCATTATCTCCAATTCGCGAAAAAACTGCCTCAAACTTCATTTCTTCAACTGATCTTTCAATGATTGAAACCCCCCTTGTTGATCCTTCTGTGAATGAAACTTCTTCTCTTCCTATTGAGAATGTTTCTCAACCTTATATCATGGCCAGTTCTCTACCTGAGTCTCTTCCCCTTTCGAAAGAAACCGTGGAAGTAATAGATATTGCTTTCAAAGTTTTGTCTGAAGTCCTGGATGATGGCAAGAAGTCCTCCATTGATCCTGTCAAGTCTAATGTTTGCGAAATTCTGAGCAAGCATTTAGGTTATGACAGAGCTGCTTCGCAGACAGTTTTGGAAAAAGAGTGTAATGCTCTTCGTCTCGAAAATCAACAGCTTCAGAATATTTTATTGGATCGTGACAATCTTCGCAAGAAGAATGATGAATTGAGAGGTATGATTTTCTTATCCGTGTCTTCAATTTGCCTTTTTAATGGTTTTATCCTTCCCATATTTAATTATCCTTGAAATCCCTCTTTCGCATGTTAAGCCTTAAACCAGAAACGAATAATGGTTTAGTTGCAGGAAATCCTACACTACACTCCTCATATGATTTCGTTATTAATCAACTCATTTTAGGTTTATACTCTTAATTTTATTGATTAATCTTTGGATGTTCTTACAAGAAAGGATAAAGAAATCAAGAATGATCTCTGCTCTAAACTTTCTCTCTCCTATTTACTTGTTTCTTACTCAAAAAAGATCTCTCTCCCTCTTTACAACTCAAACGACTATTTATAAGGAAATACATAATGGATGACAGCTAATCTGTCCTTTATTTTCGGGTATGGTCTGCGACATTCTCGCAACCTTACAAATGTTAATTTCGCAAACTCTCTAATTTTCGCAGGACTATCATACTCGTGATCTTAGCTGACGTCATTTATTTTATCATTTCTGAAATTGTTCTGCGACGCTGTTGTGCTGTGTCATTGATAATTTCGCTGAAACATTGTCATTGCGAGATTCTGATCCTACATCTTGCCTCTTCTCATATCTTCTCTACAAAGTAGAGAATGATGTGAGAAATGCCGCAGCTGTTCATCTTTTCATATTCTGCATTTATCACACGTATTCTTTCTTCCATTTGTTTATTGACACGTCTTCTATAACCGATGCTTTTCAACCGCTCACGTCTTTTCGTCTTAATGGTGTTTATTTCTTCGAGTAAAAAAAATCTCCTTTATATACTCTTCTTACTCCTCTTTCCACTTTTCTTTTTACTTTCTCTTCTATTTTTATTCTCTCATCTCTGCAACTCTGTTATTCTTCTGCAAATTCTGTTGATGTAATGTTTTCCTCCTTCAATCCTCTTACTTTATATTCATTCCCATACTCTATATTCAAACATGGATCCAAGTGGTCATAGATATGAGAAGAATTTACAATATGTCCAAAAAGATCTTGCTGATAAAGGTTTCACACTCTCCACCATTCCTGGTGAGAATGCCAAATCAATTCTTTCTGTCAAACTTTTCTCCGATCAATATTGTGATGATCAATCAATCATAATTTTGCTAGGTCAGATTCTCGCAGGTCTCCCTTTTCCTCTTTATAACCCATATCTTCCTTTATTTTATGAAATTCTCGCTCACTCGGGATTTTCGCAAGCTATCTTCCAACTGAGTGGGGACTGCATCTGTCTGATGCTAGAGTTCGCTAATCGTGGTGCTGGTAGAGGATCTCTGTACTCCAAAGAACTTAGGGATCCTAAATTCGCAAACCTAGATATAGTTGCTGAGAAGTATACAATAGCGAATTTCTTTGAGAACTATGAACTTATCTCCATGAAGAAAGAGAATACTCGCTGGGGTATTCACTTAAAAAGGAAAGATAACATTGATGAAGCCAAAATTCTCATGCAAGATATTGACTGACATTCTGGTAAAAACACAACTCCTCGCCAATCCAAAGATGATAAATGGTGTGTCTTTCCTTTAATGCTAAAAGGACCCTACATTGCTGGGTCAAATATTCTTCCTGCGAATCTCGCTGCTTATCAACATTGGGTTTTCTCTTGGCCCGAGAAGGAGAAAGAGGTATGTTTCTTCCCATTTAACTCATTTTATATTTATTTATTGATTTTTATTATTCTGTTCGCTAACTCTTGCGACATTCCGCAGATCCAAAAACTGAAAGATAGTTATAACATGACTGGGAAATCTAGTACTTTGTTAGCTCTTCGCTCATACACAGATGAGGTAAGAAATTTTCTCTTATGATTTTAAATAGTACTGTTACTTCCATGCTTCCATTTATTATTTCTATCTGTGTGTGAAGATTATTGTTGAAGTAGAAGAATCTGCCGATGTTGCGAAGATTGGTGATAAAGGTAAAGGTGCACTTCGCAGGGAAAAATCAACTGGTCTCTTTTCCAAAGAAAAGGAAAGTTCTTTCTTCTTCTCCTTCAAATATTCCTCCTCACGAAAATTCCGAAAATAATAAGGGTGATGAGGACAACGATGATTTTGCTGCAAGTGAAGATTCTCCACCTGAATCTTCTATGGCTAAGCTATCTGGCCTCTTTTCTGATTCTCTACAAGGAATGGGACATAGCCAATTCGCAGATACTTGCAAAGCTCTCGCTACCCTTTGCGATGTCCATTTACTGGATGGTGATAGCTCTCTTCGTGGAGTTTCTAGATCAGTGACTCCCGATTTTTTGCATTCTCTCAATAGTCTGGTATACTTTTATCCTTTTACTTCTTCATTGTTATAACTCAAAATTTCTTTCTATACTAATATTTTTTATATTTTTTTCGCAGGCTAGAAAAGCTTCTTTTACTGTTGCCTCAGATCTAGAGAGAAGACGTGAAAATCTTGAAAAGAAGAATCTTCAATTTCGCAAAAAGAATGAAGAATTGGAAGCTTAAGTTAAAGGTCTTCGCGAGAAAAATAGACAATTAGAAATTGATTCTTCTTCGTATACGAACAAAATCTCTAGTCTTCAGCAAGCTAATAATCAGCTTTATGGTATGTTACTTTTCTCTTTTCCCTTTATTCATTCATCATGTTGTTTTATCTTATTTAAATGATCCTTTTTGCAGACATTAATGGTCTTTCTGATGAAGCTACCCTTCTTCGTTCATTTCCTAATGCCTTGGATAATGATACCCTTCTTAAGCGTCTTAACAATTCCTTAAATAGCTTCTCAAATGATAGAATTTCATCTCTTTCTCTAAATGAGCTTAGATCTAAATTTCGCCTCTTAGAAATTGATCATAGATCTAGTTTAGGCTTAGCCAACCGATTTAAGCGTCTCCTTCTTGATTCTAAAGAGAAAACCAATGAGTTAAGAACCAAAATTAGTGGTCTCATAGATGATAACGATCGCATCTCTGATCAAGGTGTCAAGGCTTTGGCGAGGTTCCAAGAGGCTCTTCTTGAAGTTCAACTTGAACGAGATGAAGCTAACCACAAGAATATCGAACTCTGTGAAAGGGAAAATCAAATTCGTTCTCGTCTTCTTATAAGTAGTGAGGATGAATTTGTTTGGGCTGCGGAAATCTTAGATGATGCTAGAAAAGACTTATGTGTAAATGTTAGTCTCCAAGTTGAGCATACAACCTTGATTAGAGATATGATTTCTGACAGAGAATGTTACTAACTGCTCTTCTTTACTAATCTTTTGCTTCTTATGAATTCTCATCAAGTTAATAATTGATTGTCTTTTGCTCGCAGATTCTGAAAATAGATATCGTGAAAAGATTGAGGAACTCGAAGCTGAAAAGGAGGAACTCGCAAAGAATCTTTCTTCTCGCAACGACAAGTATTCTAGATTAAAGAATCAAATCAAGATCACTGTTGCGAATTTTAAGAATGATGCTATGCATTTTCGCAATCAGACTATCCAAATGGTTTGTGACGATCATAATATCCCACATTCTGATTATCCTTGTCTTTTGGAAGAAATCCCACAGAATACTCCCAGTTTGATTATCTCTGATAGCGAAGCTGATGATGAAGAATCTGATAGTGATGGAAGTTCTGATGGTGATGAAGATTCTGACGCAGATGAAGAAGGGAACAAGTCTGATGAAGATAATGAAGGATTAACCAAGAAGTAGTCTTTATTTCTTTCTTTGATTCTTTGTAATACTTGTACATTTATTTCTTTTTTCTGTATATTTGTGTTTCTTTCATTTTGACCTGCATTGATTAAAACAATTCTTCTTTGCAATACAGTTAATCAATAAAATCATTAATTCTTGAATCTTTGAGTAAAAATCTATCATATGGAGACAAATAACATTTTCTAATTTCATACATTCCCATACTTGCCTCTGTTATTTGAATCCAAATGAGAGATTTCATAAAAAAAATTCTTATTGTATAATTTCGCAATCTTGTGCGAAGTGAATTTTGTTTCTTTTCAAAATCTCATTCCTGTGTGGTCTTATTTTGCCTTCCTAATTAAAGGTCTTATTATGCCACCTCTTGTCATTGCGACAAAATCGCATGACGTCCTTGCACTTTCATGCAAAAACCCGTTGATTTTGCCTTAACTTTTTCTTTTGTATTATGGCCTCTTCAGGAATGTTGCGACAATATGACAGGCCTAAATATTCTTGCGAAAATGAAGCCCCATGACATTGCCATCTTGCGACGAAATCGCAGGACGTCTTCGCACTTTCATGCGAAACCCATTGATCTCGTCTTATCCTTTTCTTTTGTATTATTGCCTCTTCAGGATTGTTGCATAAATATGACAAGCCTTAATATCCTTGCGAATAAAAAGCCTCATGACATTTGCGTCTTAAGACACTTATCAGCTCCCTAATGGAGGGTGCCGCCCTTATCTCCCCCCTGGTTGCCCCTTCAAGGACGCGTACTTCTACCATACACGGTTAGCTCATCTCATCCAGTCTTAACAACAACCTGTTGTTTTCGCAGCCTCTTATCCCTTTTACCTATAGGGCTTATGGTTACGAGACTGCACCCTAAGTGGGGTTTTCTTCAGGCCGAGTGCAGTATAAGCCAAGACTTGTCAAGAATGGCAAAGTACGCTTCAAACGTCTCTGGCACTCTTGACTCAACGGTGTACCTCGGCGGCTTGATCAGATCTGCACTCCTTGGGAGAGTCCTTATTACCTTAGTCGCTCAACCTAAGTCATATGCTTAAGCAGAGAATCCAAGGTTCCTATCCCGGATGGGCTTCATTGACCCCAAATCTCCATGACTCAGGTTCCGGTGGCGGTGTAGCCTTTCCCTGAGCCATGCAACAGGTACCCCCTTATATGACGTACTTTAGGTCTTACATTTGCCTCTTGCGAAATTGTATTCGCGAACTAGGGTGTACGCCATAAAGGTTTTTCTCTTTTGTCGTTCTTCTCTGATTACTTTCTGTAAAATTCATTATCTCTGCGAGAGTCTCACAAATCATCATATTGTATCTGAATTTCGCAATCTCAATTTTGCCATTCAATTAAATGTATTTTTGAGAATTTTACTTATTGCGAGAATATCGTAACAACTTAATCATTCATACATTTCTTGTTTTTATTACCTTTGTCGTCCTCTGCTTCTTTACTATTTTCTGCTACTGCTTCCTTAGTAGTGGTATGTTCATTATTTTTACTCTAAGCTAGCATTAATTTCGCAACATATCTTCTCCTTTCTTTTCGATTGTATCCACCATCAACCTCTCACTTCTTTGTACATCTTTGATTTTGTGTCGCCAATTTTCCTTCTTGTTTGCTCTTCCTTCGAAAGATTCTATCTCAGTTTCGTAACACCTCTTTCCTTCAACCCAATCTCCCTTTATGATTCCTACACCATTGGGGTGAGGGAATTTGATGGATTGGAGGAAAGTTGAAGCTACACCTAGAATCCCATGTAGCCAAGGTCGACCAATTAACGCATTGTAGGGTGATTCTACATCAACGACACAAAATAAGATTTCAGAAGATATTCCCTTCAATGGAATTCGCATATTAACCTCCCCTTTAGGCTTGTTAGCAGTACCATTAAAACCATATATCTTATATGTTGATGGTATAAGATCATCATTTCTTCCACCCATGGTTTTATAAGTATGATAAAATAAGATGTTCACAGAGCTTCCAGTATCGACTAGAATTCTATTGATTTCCCATGAATCTTCAGCTTCATCATCCTCATCTTCTTTCGGTTTTGGATTAATTTCTAATTTTATTACCAATGGATTGTCATGCACCTCTTCTCCTTCGGTAATTTCTTCTGCGGTAAAAGAAATGATATGTTTCTGCCATTCCTCTAGTGGCGAGATTTTCGCAATATTCATAATTTCTCTTCCATCATTATCTCTTGCGAACACTCTACTCAAAACATTATCATGAAAATCTTCAATTGTCTTATATGAATGTACGATAGAGTGACATAATAGATTTTTTGCTTTTGCACCAACTTCTATGAAGAATGTTTCTTTCTTTTTCATCGTATTCACTTTGTGATGTTCTGGTGGTGGTGGCAGTGGTTGAGATTGTGGATGCCCTAACAGAAAGTCGTTTAGTTTTCCTTGATCTATCATTCTCAAAATAATTCTTTTTACATTTCTGCAATCATTTGTGGTATGTCCATGAAAATGATGATAAGAACAAAACTCATGACTTCTGTGGTCTGGAGGTGGTTCCGTTCCCATGTTCCATGGTGTTGGTATATTCTCCATCAAGATTATAGCTTCCCATATCTTATCCACACTTGCATTTAGAGGTGGCATCTTGATTTCTTCCCATATTACCTTGTGACCTCCTTGTCCTTTATTATAGTTTTGTCTTTGACCTCCATAAGTTTCATGCGGTAGATCGAGTCTTTGAATCTTGTTATTTCTTCCACGATTGTAGAAATTTCTTTCTCTTTCATACTCTTCTTAATCTCGGCTCCCCATAGATACCAGTTTCTGTTGATTGTTACTTGTCACCTTCTCTTGTTGTACTTGCGAAGTATTCGCCAATGTGTTTATTAGATTGGGTAATAAGCTTGCATTCGCTGTTTGTAAGCTGGTGTTCGCAACTGGATATGATTCCATTTCATTTTGCCTTTCCTCTAGAGCAATGTATTCTTCTTGAAGTTCTCGCAATTCAGTCATTGTGATCGTATTCTTGACTCTGAAAATTTGGACATACAATAGGTTTGTTGCAAACATAGCATTGATAAATGATAATATGAGATGTCTCTCATCTACATGGCCAGCCATTTCGCTACACATAGTTCTCCATCTTTTAGTCAGGTGTTTTAAACTTTCTCCAATCCTTTGTTTTAATCCAAATACATCTTCTATACCAGGTCGTGAGGAATTATTACTTATATATGCCCCCAAGAATGTAGTCTGCAAATGATTGAAGGAGGTTATTGTGTTCTTTGGTAAACCTTCAAATGATTTTAATGCTTCTCCTGTTAAGCTGGATGCGAAATATTTGCACAATACAACATCATGATTTTCCCATTGTAACATGCACCTCACATAGGCTTTAATGTGCTGAATTGCACAAGTTGTTCCATCAAAAATGCTGGTTAATGCGGGCAAATTGCATTTCGGTGGTATTTCTCCTAATTGTACTTCCCTTGTAAATGGAGTTTTCGCAGCTTCTTCTATTGCTTCATCCAATTGTCTTCTACCTACTTCTCCTCTATTATTTAGCATTCCTCTCATTTCTTCTAATTCTTTCAAGATTTGTTTATTAACACCTGAATCTTGATCCATTGGTCTCTTTAGTTTTGCCTCTCTTCTTCTGCGTTCACGTCTATCTTCTCTCGCGAAATTTTGCATTTCTTCTTCATTATCCTCATCTCGTCTTCTTCTGCGATTCTCTTCCTCATCTCTATCTTGAATTCGCACATGATGATGCCTTTCATTTTCCCCTCCATGATTTTGTTCATTTCTTATCAATTCAATTCGCTGTCTTTCAGCCATTCTCTATACTCTATCATACTCCTCATTGAGATTACCGTTATTCCGGTTTTGTGTACGCCTTCTTTCTCGATTGTCATTATTGTTCTGGCGAATTGTCTCCTGAAGCTCTTGTGCTTCCATTTCCGCTCTCAATCTTTCACATTCGCAGATTAAACGTGCTTGTTCAGCATAATGTCTTTCAATTTCTTCTTCAATTGTCTGTTGATTTCTTTGATTTTCTCTCACATGTAAAATTCTTCTTCCTTCCTCTCGATTTCCTTCGTCATCTTGGTCATTTTGTCCCTGATGTTGTCCGTTCTCTTGATTTCCACCATTTTTCCCATCATCAAAAGTTTCATTTTGTGGAACATAACGATCATCAGTTCTTTCTCTATTTTCGCGATATTCTTCATTAGGATTTGATATTTCTTCTTGAATATTGTTTCCAGCATTGATTGTGGGTGAGTTTCGCCTCATTTCTCTTCTAGTCGATCTTGAATATGATTTTGTAATACTTCTCGATCTTCTATTCTGTAGTCTTATATTCTCCATCCTTAATTCGTGATTTTTCCTTGTTAAATTTGCACGTTCTTCTGCCTCAGCTCTTCTTTCTTCATGTATTCTTCGTCTCAACGTTTCTAATGCTCCAATTTCCTAATATCCATGAATTATTCCTTCATCTGCTTCTTGATTTCTCTCTTCTTGTCTATAATTTCTGTTTTGTTGCTCTTCTTCTATTTCTCTGCCGAATTTGATCGCCAAGTGTGTATGCTCACCCTGTCATAATCTGTATTCCTCTCTTGAACTAGTGTTTGTTGAATTGGTGGTTGAATTTGATTTTCTCTATTATTTCTCATTCTAGTAGATTCTCCCGTTTCACTTTTTTCTCTTCCAGCAATTCTTTTGCTTCTTCTAACAGTAGTCGGTTGTTCGGATGTATTTCTTCTTCTATCCATTTCTTCAATGTTAGCAATATTGCAAGAAATTATGAAAAATTCTTAATCAATCACTCTAAATTTTCACAAATCTCAATATCAATCTTCAGCTTTTTCTAGAATAATTTTCAACACCTCCCTGTTTCTAGCGCCATTATGTAGTTGCAGGAAATCCTACACTACACTCTTCATATGATTTCGTTATTAATCAACTCATTTTAGGTTTATACTCTTAATTTTATTGATTAATCTTTGGATGTTCTTACAAGAAAGGATAAAGAAATCAAGAATGATCTCTGCTCTAAACTTTCTCTCTCATATTTACTTGTTTCTTACTCAAAAAAGATCTCTCTCCCTCTTAACAACTCGAACGACTATTTATAAGGAAATACATAATGGATGACAGCTAATATGTCCTTTATTTTCGGGTATGGTCTGCGACATTCTCGCAACCTTACAAGTGTTAATTTCGCAAACTCTCTAATTTCGCAGGACTATCATATCTTTCTCGTGATCTTAGCTGACGTCATTTATTTTATCATTTATGAAATTGTTCTGCGACGCTGTTGTGTTGTGTCATTGATAATTTCGCTGAAACATTGTCATTGCGAGATTCTGATCCTACAAATGGAGAGATATCAATTTGAATCTGATGTTGAAGAATCCCGTGTTGATAAACAAATTTTGATGGATCAATATAACCAATTAGATAACCTCTATTCATATTCTCTTGATCATATAAATAATCTTACCAATGAAAATACCCAATTAGTTCAGAGGCAAGATTTATTAAGTAATGAAGTATCTGGCCTTTCTTATTCTTTAACTAAAGTTAATTTAGGGATGAAAACTTTATCAGATGAGAATAAAACCTTATCTCAAGAGAAGCGAACTTGTTTAAACAAGATGGCGATATCTTCGCAACAACTTAGCATTCTTCAGAAAGTATGTGATGACCAAGAGCAATCTCTTCGCTCTTTGAGAAATGAACTTAAAGAAGTAACAGAGTCATCTTTCGCTGAAATAGATACACTCATTCAAGGTAGAATAGCTTTAAGTGTAAAGGCGAATCAACTTAAAGAACAATATTCCAAATTAGAAGAATTTTATTCTTCTCTTGCGAAGAAAAATGCCTTTCTTATTTCTAAAGAGAAAAATCTTCAGTCTCGACTTAAAGGTTTAGTTGGAGATAAATTTGATGACGCAATGGACCGTTGGGAGAATAGTTATCTGTCCTTGATTCAACACCTTATTTCGCAAAAGGAAGGTAGTCATAATAGTTTGACTGCCTTAACTATCTTTTCTTTTTCATATATTTCTGAGTTCTTCATCTTATTGAAATTTTGTATTCTACCCTTCGCAGAGTCTAGAAGAATCTTCATTCCTCCATTTCTGTTCTGGAGGCTAAATATGCCAAAATTCGCAAAGAAAATGCATTGCTTGTTTCTTCCCTTACTGTTTCTCGCGACCGAGCAGAAAGAAGACTTGATTATCTTGCTTATTTTAAGGATATTCAAGATAGGAATCATCAGAGAGCACTTCTTCGTCAAGTTCATCTCCGAGCTGAAGTCCTCGTAAATGATATTTTATTGTCTAAATCTCTTCCTCCTACATCAATCGAACCCTTGGAAGTAGATGATGATGAAGTTCCTCGTCCTGCTGATAGTGATTATGATTATGAAAGTGGTGCAGAGGATAATTTCTTGGAAGATGAAGAAGAAATTCCTTCTAAGGGAGCATCTTCTGGTGTTAATCAGAATGAAAAAGAAATCTCTCTTGAAGAAGTAATTGTTGGCGATAATCAAGATGCTAGTCAAGGCGAAGATCAGAATCGAAATAAAAAAGGGGCTTGCAATAATGAGAACATTGGCGAAGAACGTTTGTTATCTCCTTCTACTGGAATTAATACTGAAGCTTGAGCTTCTTATCTAATTTTATTTTCTTGAATTGTCTTATTTTTATCACTTTTGCGAATAATATTATTCAACCAACTTTGGAATCAATTTTTCCTTTTAGTATTTTGCTGATGAGAAAGATAATGCTTCTTGTTTATTAGTTCCCATACTTGTCTCTCATTATCTTTCTTGCAAAAAATAATCTGTTACGAATACTTATAAATATTTTGTTTTATCATGTGGTCTTATTTTGCCTTCCTAATTAAAGGTCTTATTATGCCACCTCTTGTCATTTCAACAAAATCACAGAACGTCCTTGCACTTTCATGCAAAAACCCATTGATCTTTCCTTAACTTTTTATTTTGTATTATGGTCTCTTCAGGAATGTTGCGACAATATGACAGGCCTAAATATTCTTGCGAAAATAAAGCCCCATGACATTGTCGTCTTGCGACGAAATAGCGGGACGTCTTCGCACTTTCATGCGAAAACCCATTGATCTCGTCTTATCTTTTTCTTTTGTATTATTGCCTCTTCAGGATTGTTGCACAAATATGAAAAGCCTTAATACCCTTGCGAATAAAAAGCCTCATGACATTTGCGTCTTAAGACCCTTATCATCTCCCTAATGGAGGGTGCCACCCTTATCTCCCCCTGGTTCCCCCTTCAAGGAGGCGTACTTATACCATACAAGGTTAGCTCCTCCCATCCGGTCTTAACAACAACCTGTTGTTTTCGCAGCCTCTTATCCCTTTTACCTATAAGTCTTATGGTTACAAGACTGCACCCTAAGTGGGGTTTTCTTCAGGCCGAGTGCAGTATAAGACAAGACTATTCAAGAATGGCAAGGTACGCTTCAAACGCCCCTGGCACTCTTGACTTAACCGTGTACCTCGGCGCCTTGATCAGATCTTCACTCCTCGGGAGAGTCCTTATTACCTTAGTCGCCCAACCCAAGTCATATGCTTAAGCTGAGAATCCAAGGTGCCTCTCCCGGATGGGGTTTATTGACCCCAAATCTCCATGACTCAGGTTCCGGTGGCGGTGTAGCCTTTCCCTGAGCCATGCAACAGCTACCCCATAATATGACGTACTTTAGGTCTTACATTTTCCTCTTGCGAAATTTTATTCGCGAACTAGGGTGTACGCCATAAAGGTTCACCCCTTTCTTTTATGTCATTGTTCTGTGATTATCTCTGCGAAAATTTCGCACATCACGGTCTTGTTTTGATATGAAAAATCTTGCAATTATTCTTTCAGAATCCATAACTTCTCAAAGCTTCTTACTGATAATATCTTTTTAAGTACAACCTGTTTCATGGTCTGTCAAGTCTATGACCAACATCTCTACCTTCTGGATCCATTAATCTATAAGCTCCTGTTCCAACTATCTCCTTAATGATGTAAGGTCCATCCCATTTTTTCGCTAATTTTCCACCATTTTCTCGCTGATATATTGGTGTCTCTCTCAGAACTAAATCTCCTGGTTGAAATTCGCGTATTTTGACACGTTTATTATATTCTCGGGCTAATCTTCGCTAATAATTCTCCATATGTTGTAAAGTTTTTTCTCTTCTTTCTTCTAATTCATCAAGTTTGTTTAAGATCAAACCCGCACTAAGATTTTTCTCCCAAGCTTCTCTCTTTGTTGTCGGAATAACAACTTCTGTTGGTAACACCGCTTCAACTCCGTATGTTAAACAAAAAGGTGACATTCCATTAGCTTCTCTTCTAGTTGTATTATAAGCCCATACTGCATTAGGTACTTGTTCGCACCATGCTCTGTGATGTCCTTCCAATTTCTTCTTTAATATATCTGCGATTGTTTTGTTTGTTGCTTCTACCTGCCCATTAGCTTGTGGATACAAAGGAGTAGACTTTCCACATTTTATCTTAAATGCATTAAGTAACATTTCTATGTTCTGTCCTTCAAACTGTTTCCCATTATCAGATACCAACTGCGCAGGAATTCCGAATCTGCAAATGATATTTTCGAATATGAATGTAAAGATATCTTTGTCGCAAATATGTTGTATTTCCTTCACTTCTGTCCATTTTGTGAAATAATCTGTTGCGACTATTAAGTATCTTCTTTGTCCAGAATCTGGTAAAAATGGCCCCACAATATCTAAGCCCCACTTTCCAAAAGGCCACACTTTGGTTGAAGATGATAATGGTGCTCCCGGTGCATGTATTTTCTTTCCATGTCACTGAAAATCTTCGTAACGTCTTGATATTTTTTTTGCATCTTCGTGCATGTATGGCCAGTAATAGCCTTGCATTTTTGCTCTATGTTCCAAAGATCTTCCCCCGCTATGATTGCCAGCATCTCCACTGTGTAACATCTTTAGCACTTTTTCTCCTTCCTCTCGTGTCAAACATCTGAGTGATGGTCCATTAAAGGATTTTCGGTATAGCAGCCCATCTCTTAATTCATAATTTGTTGCACGGCTTTTTAACTTGTGTGTTTCCAATCTATTTCTTGGTGTTTCTCCTTTCGCCAAATATGCGTGAAGTTCCATTCTCCAGTCTGTGATATTGTTCGTTTGTTCTTCTTCTTCATTGTCTATTATCATCACGTCCACTTCTTCTTCTTCTTCTTTATTGATTGATGGTGACAGAAGTGTTTGTATTTTTATGCATCTCGCAGTTGGATCTGTCATCATGCTTGAGATGAAAGCAAAAGAGTCTGCGAGTCTATTATCCTTCCTTGAAATGTGCCTCCATTTTATTTTTGGGATTTTCGCTGATAATTCTTCAACGAGCTTCTTGTATTTCTTTAAGGATGGTTCATTTGTAGTATACTCTCCTTTTATTTGGAGAATAACTAGCTGCGAATCGCTAGTGATCCTTGCATTTTCTAGTTTCATTTCGATTGCGAATTTTAAGGCATGTATCACAGCTTCATATTCCGTTTCGTTATTAGTGGATGCGAATTCCAATCTGAATGAAAAAGCCATCTTTATTCCTTCAGGAGAAATTAAAACAATTCCAACTCCATTTTCTTATCCATTTGATGATCCATCTACCAATATCTCCCATCTATTTGGTTCTGTTAATAAATATTTTGGATCTTCGTGTTCTTCTTCTATATCCATCATTTCTTCTACCGCTTCATCTTCTTCTAAAGAAAATTCTGCCAAGAAATCCGCAACAACTTGTGATTTTGGGGAAGACAAAATTTCATATTTAATATCAAAGTGGCCTACTTGTGCATTTCATCTCTCCACTCTTCCCGATATTTTATAATTCTTCATCACTGATATAATTGGTACTTTTGTTAATACCTTTATCTTGTGCGCTTGAAAAAATATGCGGAGCTTAAATGATGCATAAACTAATGCTAAGATCAACTTCTCAATCTTTGAGTAATTCTTCTCGGCAGTATTAAAGTTTTGCTAATGTAATAAATGGGTTTCTCCACTCTTGCGTCTATTCGCAATAACACAACACTTAATGCATGCGACGTCGTCGCAAGATAGATCAATAATTCTTCTCCTGATTCTGCTTTTTGTAAAATGGTTGTATTCATAAGATGTTCATCCCTTGAAAAGCCTTTTCGCATTCATCAGTCCATTTGAATTTAGCACCCTTCTTGAGTATATCGAAAAAATATTTGCATTTGTCTGATGATCGCGAGATGAATCTCCCCAGCGAAGCTAAAAGTCCATTCAATTTCTGTACATCTTTTATTGTTGCTGGTGTTGGCATGTCACGAATTGCTTGCAATTTTTCTGGATCAACCTGTATTCCTTCTTTTGATACAATGTAGCCTAAATTTTTTCCCGATGCAACTCTAATAATACACTTCTCAGGATTCAATTTAATGTTGTACAACCGCATTTGTTCAAAAATATCCCTCAGGTTCTGTACATGGTCTTTGGCTTCTTTACTTTTTACTAACATGTCGTCCACATATACTTCTAATGTTTTTTGTATCCATTTTGTGAATACCTTTTCTACCATTCTTTGGTATGTCGCTCCCGCATTTCGCAAATCAAATGGCATTTTCGTGTAACAATATAAACCTCTAGGAGCGAAGAAAGCAGTATGTTCTTGATCTTCTTCAGCGAGAGGGATTTGGTTATACCCTTTGTACCCATCTAAAGACGATACTCTATCATTTCCCGCTGCGGATTCCACCATTTGAGGAATATCTGGTAACGGAAAACTATCTTTAGGACAAGCTTTGTTTAAATCAGTGAAATCTATGCAAATCCTTATTCCTTTGTTTTTCTTTGGGACAATGACCATATTCGCTATCCATTCTGTGTATTTAGCTTCTCTTATAATTCCTGCATCAAGCATTTTTTGTAGTTCTTCTTCTATTTGGGAATGATATGCTGTTGCGATTTTTCTTATTCTTTGTTTAAATGGTCTCACATTCTTGTTAATCTCCAACTTGTGGCATGCAATTGATGGATATATTCCCGGTATCTCATCCATGTTTCCTGCGAAAACATCTTTATATTCTCGCAAAAGGTTAACAATTCTTTATTCTTCTTCTACATCCATCTTGGTTCGAATTCTCAATATTAGAGGTTCTTCCATAGTCCCAACGTTTACTTCTTCTGTTGGTTCTGCGGCAGTGTAACTGGACTCGGATTCTCCCATTGGTGTTGGTTCTTTTATTGTTTTCACAGGTCCTTCTCATTCTTCCGAAATTTCGCTGGGTATTCCCTTGCCTTCTTTTTCCCTTATCATGTATACTCTAAATTCTTCTTCTTTCTTTGCTTCCTTCGCCAACTTTCTACAAAAATTTTTCCTTTTTGCTTCTCCTTCATAATGCTTTACTTCAATTTGATGACATAATTTCGCATTATCAACGTCTCCTCTGATTTCTCTTATTCCATTTGGTGTAGGGAATTTAATACATTGATGCAACGTTGATACTACAACTTTTACTGCATGTATCCATGGTCTTCCTAGCAACATATTATATGGTGATTCCATATCCACCACGCATAGTGTTACATGTGTTTCGATCTCTCCTAGTGGAATTCGTACCACTATTTCTCCTTTAGGTTTTGTTGTGGATTTTCCAAATCCATGAACAAAATATGTTGAACTGGACATTTCTTCATCTTTAAATCCCATTCCCCGGAATGCATGATAAAATATTATATCCACCGAACTTCCTGTATCGATTAAAGTTCTGTTCAATATCCATTCTCCCGTGGATTTTGTTGTTGTCTCCTTCTCTTTTCGCGTAATAGGCACTGTAATAACCAATGAAGATGTGTGGTTCAAATTTTCTTTTGGTATTTCTGCCGCCATGAATGTAATTTTTTGATTTTCCCAATCTTTCAAGGGTGATGTCTTTTCTACCGCCATAACCTTCCTTCCTTCAAAATTTCGTTTATGTATTCTTCCTTTGATGTTTTCATGGAATTCATTAACCATCGTTTTTGTTATCATATTACACTCCAATCTTTTGTCATCTTCATTTATTCTAATCATTTTTCTTTTAACTGATTCACTGATTTATTTAATCACTTTCTTGATTTGAACAATCTCAACAATAATCTTCAACTTTCGATCTTCAAGTCCCTGTTTCTAGCGCCATTATGTAGTTGCAGGAAATCCTACACTACACCCCTCATATGATTTCATTAATACTCAACTCATTTTTAGATTTTCAATCTTATATTTATTGATGAATCTTTGAATATTCTTACAAGAAAAGATAAAAGAATCAAGAATAACCTCTGCTCTAGACTTTCTCTCTCCTATTTACTTATTTCTTTCTCCAAAAATATCTCTCTCTTCTTCCCAGTTGAACGACTATTTATAGGGAAATACATAGTGGATGACAGCTAATCTGTCCTTTATTTTCGGATATGGCTTGCGACATTCTCGCAACCTTTCAAATGTTAATCTCGCAAACTCTTTAATTTTCGCAGGATCATCATATCTTTCTAATGATTTTAGCCGATGTCGTTTATTACATCATTTCTAAAATTGTTCTGCGAAGTTGTTGTGTTGTTGATAATTTCGCTGAGATATTATTGTTGCGAGATTCTGATCCTACATTCCTGACTATGCACCTTACAGAATGGGTATGATGCTTTAACTGGCTAATATCCCTTCTGCAATAGATTAATTCTACCGTGACATTCACCACTGAATTCCTAGAAGATAATCTATTTTATCTCATTATTCTGATTTCATGATCGAATCCACGACTGATCTCTTGAAATGGTGATAGATAAATTATTACTCCGATTTCATGATCGAATCCACAGCTGATCTCGTGAAATAATAAATTACTCCGATTTCATGATCGAATCCACGGCTGATCTCATGGAATGGTAATAAACAATCATTACTCCGATTTTATGGTCGAATCCACGATCCCATGGAATGGTAATACTCATTTTATTATTTCGAATCCATGGTAGAATTCACCGCCGATTCTATGGATTGATAATAAATAACTACTCATCTTTATTACGCAGTTTCATGAATCATTCTCCACTGAATTTCATAAACTAGTAATAAATACTCAACAACCGGGCATCAGGACCATCACTGAGTAAGCCCCATAAAATGGTGCAAGTGTACTCGACAATGATGCACGACCGAGCACCCGAATGCACAAACGAGCATTCGAAAATATGGATAAATGAGGAATCCTACACAAAACAGGAGAAAAACAATAATAATAATAATAAAATAAAAGGCGCTCATGGGCCGGGCCCACCGGCTAGCCGGACGTGGCCGGTCCCATGCCTCTCCCATTATTTTTTACTTATTTTGTTATTTTCATGGACTCATGAAAACTCCTTCATTCTAGCAACTTTCCTTGTTTGAGCAAAACTTACGGTTTTCCCATATTTGCATGGTTTCATGAGAAATAATATTATAAAATAGGGAAATGTGTCGTGGGATCGGGCTACTTGGTCGGCTGGCCATGCCCTAGCCGTGGCCGGTCCCACACCTTGCAATCCTTATTCTTTCATAATTATTATTTCCCTCATCTCATGAAACTCCTCCGTTTCAACAAAACTCATGGTTTCTCCATAGTTTCACGGTTTCATGAAAAATAATATTATAAAATAGGGAAAGGTGTCGTGGGACCGGGCAACTTGGCCGGTCAGCCGGCCATGCCCTAGCCGTGGCCGGTCCCACAACTTGTGATCCCTATTCTTTCATAAATCATGATTTTTTCATATTTTCTCAAATATTGCTCAAACCATGAAAAGGCCAAAAGTCGACATGGTCACACGACCGACTAGGCTACTCACAAAAAATATTAAAATACCATTATTTTAATGTTTACAAAATATTGATCAAATGAGCACACATGCTCATTCGAGCAAAAATCAAGAATTTCAGTCAAGATAAAACTCTTCTGAAAATCCACAATGTTGCTCAAGCGCACATCAGAAAATACCGAAACTCTCAGGACTGAGACACGGACATTATGGTGACACGGGAATGCCTCCTTGACCGACCAAGGCCGGCCCTAGGGCTTGAAAAGAGCCGGTCCCACACGTTTTCATAATTTTAGCCTAATTTGCTCAATTGCTCATATTGGGTCCAAACTCTTTTCAACCAACTTGGAGTTTGCTCAAACGACCACCATCTGGTCCCACGACCACCAAGGGCCGGTCTCATGCCCTCTTGGTCGGTCCCTCACTCTTGCATAATTAGGTTTTATCACCTAATGCTCAATCGAGCACTATTTCAATAAATGATGAAACCGGAATTTAATCATTATTCTTTCACCAAGTGCCACATGGGCCAACTAAGGACCCTGGTGCATGCTCACTCGAGCACATGGGTGCCACATGGACGTCCATAATCCCATGTGGTTGTCCCTCCATCACTCACGACCAATTTTCAGCAATTCGTCAAGTGATGAACAATTGATCAAAAATTAGGGTTTTCGAATAAACGCTCCACGAATCACCATTCTGAGCAAGATTCAAACACTAATAAATTTACATTGGATTCAACAATCTGGATCAATCACACAATATTTGATAGTCTACATGTTACCAATAAATAAATCGTCGAATTGAGTGATACTCGTTCAATTGCTCGAATATTGATACAACTTTCAATATTCAGTAAGTCGTCGAATTGAGCAATACCTGCCTAATTGCTCGAATATTGATCCAAATTTCAATATTCAGTAATTTGTCGAATTGAGCAATGTTTGCTCAATTTCTCGACCCAATTATCAATATTCAGTAAATTCATCAAATGAGCAATACTTACTCAATTGCTTGAATATCCCATCAAACGAGCAATACTTGTCCAAACCACTGACATTGTTCATTTACGAACTAAAACGTTAAATTCATGAACTACGGAGCATTCATCACTCATGCTCAATTCAACAAAACTTAAGTCAACGACTGACTAATCGAAACACGTCTGCCCTGCAGACTCGACAAATCGTGAGACATCAATCACGGTCTCATGGGGGGATATCAATTAGGGTTTTGGTCTGGCGGCCTACGACACGTGGATTCATCCACGATGAGAAATGTGAGTAAGTCGTGCAAACGGTTGAAGGAGTTAGCAAAGTAGTGGGTGGACGGTTAACCAAGTCTCCGCACGACCTGGAACTGGTTTTCACCACGATTCCCACTTCCCCGCTCTTTCACTCAAGAAACCGTCACACTTACAGAGGATCAAGATGTTTATTATTCTGACAGTATAAATAAGTCTCTGAATCCATGATTGAAGGACAACGAACATTCGTCTACACAGAATTTCTCGAGAAATTACTCTCAAGAATTTATCAATCTACCAGAACTTATTCGAACTCATCAGTTCATCATTATTGCAGAAACCTTCAACACATCCACAATCCTTGATCATCATTGATCCCACACAATTCTCAGCTTCCCTCCTACAGATCAACCCATTTCCCTCTTTGTGACCGAATTGACTCTGGAACGACCATTGACTTGGTTTAGGCCGGAGTCCTACAGATTGATCTCTCGAATCTAAGCACTCCCTTTGAAGTGCATATGTATGAGGTTTAACAATTTGCTCGGTTGAAGAGTCTCGACAACACGCCCGTCTCTTCAATTTCCTGAAAAACCAGCAAATCGTTTTTCCCCATCCACAATTACTCAAACGTTAATTCCTATTTACTTGATAAGCAATCCTATTGTGTTTGGTTAAGTCCGAACCTTTTATCAAGTAAACATACTTTGTTGTTGTATTGCATCAATCTCGCATCCATAGACGATCACACTAAGTGTGAACCGATTAGTTGTATTGTCTCGACTCAGTCCATAGACAATCACTTTCGAAGAAAGGACTTATAGGAAGGAAAAGTTTTAGCTTGAGGTATATTTGGGTACCCTCGCCTTTTCATTGTGAACCCTTATGGTTTGGGTGACTTTTTGATTTAGCAGGATTAAGTTCTAGCCCATGTTGGTAGGCTTTATCAAAGGATCATGAGGGGTTCTGGTAGAAACAATATGTGAAAAAGTCACAATATGTTGAATCAGTTTTGGTTTAGCATAAAAGCATATGTGTTTCCACGGTTTTCAGCTTTTGCTTGCAATTGTTAAAACCGATTTTCAACCTTTTTTTGGTAAAGGTTGGTTGTTGTTGTTCTTTTGTTTTGCATAAGGATGACAACGTAATGATATTTCGATATAAATTCTCCCTGGAAGAAGATGCAAACATATTGGAGAAGTGGATGCGAAATTTGAGGTAACAATGTTGTTAGTTAATTGTTTTCCTGTTTAAGAAAAGCCTGATTTTTATTTCATATATATTTTGCTTTTGCTTAACAAAATTTCGGTACAATTGATGTTTTATTCCATGATGTGTGTATGGATGTGTGTGTGATTCAATTGGTTCCGGTTAAGAAAAACTATTGTTATCTTGCTTTATTGTGTGGTATCAATTTTTTAGGCTTAGAAAATTTCGGTGCAATTGCGGTGTTATAATGCTTATGTTGATTCAATTGCTTCCGGTTGAGGTGAATAATTTTGCAAGTTGATTTATTTGGTTTGTATGAATTATTTATGGCTTAACGAAAGAAAAGGTTTACATGATGGATTGTTTAGTCCAATTCGATTCCAGATAAGAGAAACTAAGTTTATCTTAGTTAAACTTATCAAAGTGGAGGTTTCGGTTATTCAAGTCTAATCGAATGCCTTAACAAGAAATGCTAGTTAACTAACCTAGTACTTGTCTTGTTTAAAATTGAAAGGTCTAAGTTATATGGATAATTAGAACATGATGAGAAAAAATAGAGTTATCTTTATTTTGGTCTTATCGAATGAAGCGATTGTATTTGTACAATCGGTTTAACAAAGGGACTAAGTTGCTTAGTTGATTTTTGGTTTGCTAAACTAAATTGGGAAAATTTCTTCGGGAAATTGTTTCCTTGATAACATATCAAAACAAATTACTTTGTAGTTTCAGTTTTGATATTGGTTATCAAAAATGGTGTGTGGAACCCTCGTGCTTAACTCTATAGGTTTGCAAGTCTATTTTGAGATTTGTAAGATTCTTTTCGTGTTGTCCTTTATGACAAAAAGGGGGAGAAATATATGGAGTAAACAAGTGATACTGGTATTGATTTTATATTGATTGGTATCACTACGGAAAAGAACAATTGTGCTTAAACGTTTATCTAACGAAAGAGTGAAAGCATAGACTAAGGGGGAGTAGCATATCATATTAATTGGTATAACAAAGACGTGCGGATTTATGAAATCTACCTATATCACCTTTAGAGGGAGTATTAGCTTTGTTATTATAATGTCAACAACGACATTTAAGGATTGAATGAATGCAGGTTATTGTGCTGTTCAATTCGGGAATCAAGCGTATGTGTAATGAATTCTTGTAATTTGTTTATCCATATGATTGTAAGAGTTTTGTCACTAAAATTGAAAAAGGGGGAGATTGTTAGAGCATAGCTCGGTTGAACCCACCAAGCGTTGGTATGTCAAATTTGGTGTCATATTTTAGTGAATCAAAACTCATTTTAAGAGTCGCTTGATTATGTACTAGAGTCAACTTCGTATAGGTTAGCTTGAAAGTATTAGGATATGAGACATTACAAGTATTGCGAAGACTTGAAGAAGTGAAGAAGTAAGAAGCTACAACGACAACATCATCCTTCCACTTGAGGTTAACGATATTTGACTTGAACGGTTTCATTCCCTAATGTATCTTTCAAGTCGTGCATATTGAAAACGAAACTGCGAAGCATGAACAATCTAGATATACATAGTATTAAGGAATACAATATGAAATTTATTGCTTAACCATTAAACTTTGTAGATAAGACATCGACATAATCGTTTAAATGCTATTGTGATTATGTATGGGTATGAGGTGAGGATTTCATCCTAGGAAACAATGTTTTACATGTGTTTTAAGGAAGTAAGTTCATAAACTTGTTTATGAATCGAAAAGGAAATCGCTAGGCGTTATTGGGATTGTTATTCATTGCATATCTTGTGAACATCCAATATGTGTGATTTAGTATAACCGCTCACGACTTGTTTGTATTCTTGGTAAAACTATTCACAAAGGCCTGACTTATGTATTGGTATGACTTTTATTAGTGAAACCGATCTTAAGTAATCACCTGAGATGGTATGATCGAGTTTGTGATTTGTTGAACCGAATCTGGGTAAAGGGGAACCGATCCTATGAAGAGGTGCAACACATCACAAAGGGGAATCGATCCTTGTATGAGGTGCAACAAGTTTGTAGCAGAAAGGGGAACCGATCTTATGGACATGTGCAACACATATAAGTTAGATACCATATGTATGTGGGGAACCGATCCTAGTACCTAGTCAACCGAATTTTGGAAAGCTAGTGTGACTATGCATAGTTCTCACATGGAGGTAGAACCGAAACTTGTTTTAGTAGAACCGTTAAACCCATGATTTGTGATTGAGTGTTTCTTAATCAATCGCATAGTTCTTGAAAGTCAGATGAACCAATTCTAAACTTGTTTGGAAGTGTGGCAAATCGGTTTCAAGGTTGTAAGTATGAAAGAGGAATTACAAAGTAAGGATGTCGACATACTTTTATTGTTCAAAGTTATTCCTTAATAGCTACAGAAAGAAAATCCCAGGATCGAAATATAAATAAGTTAAGAATCTTTTAGTTAAGGTTGTTAATTTTATTCTAGGAAAATGAGAATTAGTAATGTGCATTTACTAGTTGAGATTTTCCAAAGAGATTTTCGGTCATTATTTTGGACAGAGCATTTCCAGGAATTATGGAAACCGAATTTGGAATATATTGAATATCTTTGAGAATATTTTCGGTTTTGGAAATTCCTTAGTGTCCAAACTTCCTTGTCTATAAATACTTGAAGTTTGCATTTCTAGCAAACTAATCCTTTGTGACAGCAAATTTCCTCGGTTGTGTTGTTACTGGTGTGGCCGCCTATTTGGAGAGGAGAGTAACCTAATTAGGCGAAATCTCTTACGGCCGCTCAGTTTAAAGTCTTCTTTGGGATTGAGAAGCTTTAAGAGTACCGTTGGTGGGAAACTAGATAATTGCGGTTTATCTTGTGTTTTCGATTGATTTGATTGACTAACGGTGGTTGAACTTTGATTGCATCTAGTTTGTTTATGTTTGAGAATCTTACCTTCTGATATAAGATTCACTCAAACTAGATCGAGGTTTCGACAGGAATCTTTAGACTGTTGTTAGTTCTAAAGACGATCTTGTGATAATCCATTATTAACAGACTCCGTTCTGTGCGTGATTGATCACAAGAGATTCAAGTTGTTGTGTGCAGGTGTTTATTGAAGATCTAAGAAGATTTGAAAACAAAGAAGATATTGAAGATTTCTGATTTGGGGTTCATAATCTTTGATGTGCACAATACTTGTTTCGGTATAAGAGGATCCAACTATAATCGGTTTATCCTTGTGGTAGATTGGATTGATTAGTTGTGTAGATCGGCATCAATACAATTCTTTGTGATTAAAAGTATTGATTGCAAAATCTTAACAATTACTTCGGTAGTTGAGAATAAGAAAGATCTAATAACCTGACAAAGGAGTTTATGTTAAGATAAACAGAAGAGCCTTTGTCCGACTCACATCACTTGGTTGAATAGAGTTGATACCAAACAGATTTGTTGTTCCTTTACTGTTTGGAATACGAACCAAAGAATTGTTCCAAGTACGTGACTTATTCATAAGTTGGAGGCGTGGGAATACATATGGAACTAGGTGAACTATAAGTTTAGTTGCTTGGTCTCAACTATACGAAGTTGGTGTAATTTTGTGTAGCGGCTTAATCCTGAGAGTATTCAATTCTGGACAAGGTCTCGGGGTTTTTCTGCATTTGCGGTTTCCTCGTTAACAAAATCTTACTGTGTCATTTACTTTATATTTCTGCATTATAATTGTTTTATTATAATTAAAGTAAATTACACAAACGTTAATTCCTATTTACTTGATAAGTAGTCTTATTGTGTTTGGTTAAGTCCGAACCCTTTTATCAAGTAAACATACTTCGTTGTTGTATTGTCTCGATCTCGTATCCATAGACGACCACACGAAGTGTGAACCGATTAGTTGTATTGTCTCGACTCAGTCCATAAACAATCAATTTCGGAGAAAAGACTTATAAGTAGGGAATTTTTTAGCTTGAGCTATATTTAAGTTCCACATTTATATTATTTAACTTTATAATTCTTGAGCTATAATTCCTCGGTTGGAATGAATATTAAATCCAAGATATCTTTGTCTAGTTAATATTTAATCTTTATATGATTGAAGGATCACACAAGGTTTATCTTAGTAAGTTAAAAACAAAAGAATTGCTGGTGTACTTGATACCTTCATCTTTTCAGCCTATTTAGTTTTATTCCACAATTTGTTTCAATGTCCTTTAAATCATATATTTTTTTATTAGGTTTGTCAATGATCACCTGATTACCGGGATCGAATTGGAACCGGTTAATTCAGATCCGATTATGGGTTCTAAAATCATACCCATTAGCTATTTAGATACTCAATAATTATATTCGATTTGGACCTTGAAATATTATCAAGTCCAACCATGGGATTGGATACTCGTTATTCATTCTTTTAACAAAATTAGTATTTGATTACTTTTGACTTTGATTTTTCTCCTTTTTCTTTTTCTTTTTCTTCTTCTTATGTTTAATATTTATATAGATTATTAATAAAAGAATAAACTTCTAGAAAAATAATTTGGATCCCAAAGAAAGAAAGATGTGATAGTTTTCTTAATATCCAAAGGGTACCCGTACGGATAGGTACCTAGAGATTTTATTGGGATTGGTTCTGAGTGCGCTAGTTTATGAAGTGCCGACTTTTATAATCAGTTCCGGTTTCAGGCAAAGTGGTAACCGGGTGGAACCAAATCCATTATTTGTTTTTAATAAAAAAACAACTTTATTGATAAGTTAAATTGTTGCAGTAGATTGATCATTTCCGACAATTCAGTAATATCTAATAGAAAATTCTCATTCAACTCAAAACTACTACAACTAATCTTAACTTTCCTAGCAACAGGGTCTGCAACTCTGTTTCTTAAACGATTTACAAAAAAGTTACAAACAGTTCTGATATTTGTGTAGTCCTCACAACTCTCAAACAATTCGGCTTATTTCGTAGACAAGAAGAACCTAGGTTAATAGAGGATGACTCTAGCAAACAAGTAGGACACAAAAGTATCAGGAATTGAATTTCCCAATTGTTTGAGTCACTCTATTTATAGATTTTCAAGACTGTGGTTAGCTTTGAATTTATTAAGCAAAAAAAGTTAGCTTTGAATTCAATCTGAGATAACTTGAGATTCAAGCAAGCACTTTCTCATTTTAGATGAAATTCTTGTTAGGAATTCGTGTAAGCATGTGAGGAGTTTGTCTTGAAATTACATAGATGAATATACTGTATGGTTCAGGGTTCTGGAACCATGTACAATGATAGTTCTTGACAAATATTCCTTATGAAGTTATAAGCATAATCGTGTTTATTAGACCATGATTCACAAACACGAAGTGATTTAGTGATCAAAGTTATTTTAGAAGTGTTTATAAGAATTTTAGCAACCCAACTTAATTCGTACTGGGTTGGTATGTGTAAGGGTACACACACATACACCAGTTCGTGAATTCACTCTGCTAAGGTACGCGTACTGGGCATGTGTTCCCTTAGACGTTCACGAGCTCGGGCTCTTGGGGTACGCGTACCTCCCCCATTCACGAATTCAGGGCTATCAATGGATGATGGAAAACCAGCTAGCTCGGATGCTCAAAAACATTGTAAGAGAAGTCGTCCTGACAAACAATTATTTCAGACCTAAAGCGGTCGAGTGATGAGGTCTCACCCCCTACGGGTCCCTCTCCTTGGCAGTGGAGTCTCTTTGAGCCTTATAAGGTCGAGCTATTACATTCTGCTTTGTACGCACATTGGGTTTGCGTACCTCCCTTGTTCCGGAACTCAAATGTTTATAGTACGTGTACTGGGTACCTCCCTGTTCATTAAAATGCCAAGCAAATTTCATCTTAAATAGAGGCATTGTTTTACATAGAGGCATTGTTTTACCCTCAAGATATTAGCTTTGTTATTGTGGTGTTGTGAACAACTAAAACATAAAGTGAAATATTTTCAGAAGTAATTAAGTTTATTTAGTATAGAGATGGAGGTGGTGGAGGAAAGTAAGAGAAGGAAGCTAGAGGCGAAAAATATGGTGTGGCTTTTTACTTATGTCACGAGAAGTGCCGGATAATTTTTCTATGGGTTTCAGTCCTAGTCAGGTGGAAAGGCTACAGGAGGCACAGGAGCATGCAGAGAGATGGGCACAGAGAAATGAACTGCCGGAAGTAAGAGATTCTGAACTTAAATTGGATGAACTGCAGAGGACATATTTTCTGATTTTACACGAGACAGTCCTCGTTTCAAAGAATATTCGAGGCAATTGGATGTAAATGTTGTCCTCTGCTTAGTTAGCAGAAACTAAAAACATGCTGCAGATATAAATCTTTATATTGTTTTAATCCTTTGTTTAGTGGCTAGACATTGTGGCTACTTCTTTGTTGAATTCAACATTTCAGATGCTGTTTCAATCGCATTGTTAAGTTCATACAAAATCAAAGACGCGTGAAACATAATGCTTCTTCACTTAACTATCAAAAACTTCACATTACATTACCGTACACTCCATCTAATTAATATTGATCTCCTCTTACCAGACACTGTACATTTATGATTCACTATAACAAAGGACCTTTACTTTTGATCCTCTAATTATATGCCATTACTATACAACAAACACTTCCTGCTAAATTGTCGAATTCATCGAACCGATTTTCAATGGATATACTTCCTCTCTTATTGCTATCAGTGGATGTCGCAATCCGTTCTTTTTTCTTTTCTTTTTTTTATCCCTTTCGAATGTCTTGTTTTCTGGCTGAAATGAGTGTCAAGATTCTTCATAACAATTTAATCAGTCCTTCGTTTTCTTAAAAGTAATATTACCTGGGGCCAGAGAGTTCCATTGCTTGGACTAGAAGTGAAGAGTCATCTGTGAGATCAGAATATCTCTCTGACGAAGAAAATTCATGAGCTGATCTGCATTTAGTTGATTCAGCTCTTTGAGAAGCTTCCCATTTCTCGGCAAGCCCATCACCTTCGAGCATTCGAACCACTTCGGACATCTTGGGTCTTTGACCCGGAAGGTATTGAGTACATAATAGAGCTACTTGGACAATTTCTTCAAGCTCAATCCGATCATAGTCGCTCTTAAGATCCTTGTCCACAAGCATATCTAGCTTCTTTTCTAGGTGAATTTTCTTTACCTGTTAGATGAAGAAGTTGTCCACAGCTTGAGTTAACATAAATCTAAAGATAGTACTCGTGTAACAGGGACGGGAGCCTCACATTTGAGAAATGGTTTTGTGGCCTCAGTTAATTATTTCCGCATTACCCTGCCAACATAGTACTGGAATGACAAGAAATAATGGAGGAAGAAATGCATACCCAATCGAGCATGGCTCCTTTCTGATTTGCGGCCTTGCCGAATTCTAGAGCTCTTTGGCCTGTGATCAATTCTAGAAGAAGGATCCCAAAACCAAAGACATCAGTTTTCTCCGACGACTGTCCTGTTGAGAGATATTCAGGAGCTATGTGCCCTACAGTTCCCCTTACAGCAGTAGTCACATGTGAATCCTGATGATCCAAAAGCTTTGCTAACCCGAAGTCTCCTACCACAGCCTCACAGTAATCGTCAAGTAATATATTAGCAGCTTTCACATCTCTGTGAATGATTTTAGGATCGCATTGCTCATGAAGGTATAGTAGACCCCTAGCAGCTCCCAAAGCAATTCTCTTTCTAGTAGCCCAATCCAAAGCTGGCTTTCCTGTAAAAAGCAAGGAAAGACCATATTGATATTAGAAAAAACTTGGTTCAATTCAACTACAAAGAAAAATTAAACATTTCAGTTTCACTACTACTACGGTGGGTGAAATCTGACTTTATGCATGTTTTAGTTACCTTTTAGGCGGGACGCAACACTCCCATTAGACATATAAGGGTAAACCAGAAGTCTCTCAGAGGATGTCATGCAGAACCCCCACAGCCTTAGAAGGTTTCGGTGCACCGCTAAGCTGATCATTTCAACTTCAGTCTGAAATTGGATCTCACCTCCCGCAGCATTCCCATCTTTAAGCCTCTTTACAGCTACAAGAGTCCCATCTTGGAGATACCCTTTATAAACATGTCCAAAACCTCCCTTTCCTATCATGTTTTTGTTATTGAAGTTGTCAGTCGCTACTTGAAGTTCCCTGAAGTGAAATCTCTTCAAGTTTCCCAAGCAAACCTCTTCATGGTGTTGATCTGAATCCACAAAAATGATGTTATCACAAGAGAATGCTCAAACTATAAACTTTTGCAATTTTTGTTACTTCTTAACTACCCAGATAAAAGTACACACACCAACAAAAATAGCAACTAACCATTCACATCGAAGAATATCTGTTTGTTGTATCTTTGCCTCCACCAAAGCAGTAGACCAAATGCGACAATGAGTAGACATAGGCACGCCAAGCTCGGCCCAAGAGCAAGCGCCATTTTGTGACTTCGAGATTTTCCTGTTGGTTGAGCACCTAGAGAGTTTGAGATAATTTGAGTTCATTTGAATAATGAAAGAACTAGCATTTGCATTCATGGTTTAAACTACTGTTTATTTGAACCGTTTTGAACTAAGTGTCAGTCGGCGAGAAGAATGAAAACATCTCAAATTTGTGATGATGGATTTGAGTGATTTACTATGAAGTTTCTTCAGTAACCAAACAACAGCCCAATATTCGTAGCAAATTATGGTGGAATTCAAATCTGAATTAGTTGTTCATTCTTCTAAAAAGTAAAAACTTGAGGAAATTAGTTGTAGTAAAACATACTTTGTGAACTGGTCAAATTGTAGATAAGTGGCATCGGTGCTGTTCCGAAGCATTCTTGCTCCGACCCTGTCGCGCAAATCAGTGGATTTCCTACGATGCTGACAAAAGAAAGAAAGCAAGAAAACTTTTAGTTTCATTCTAATTCTTCGAAAGAAGAAATGATAACAGAAGTTAAAATCATTATATGATGACTTACTTGAATGTTCTAGCTGGAAACTTTGGAATAGGGCCACTCAAGTTATTATAAGACAAGTCACTGAAACATTTAGACCAAACAAAATCAGTAACACTAAGTAGAAATTTCCATGAAAATGTAAAAAAGAAAAACAAGTTAGAGAACTTACAGAAAAGCAAGCTGAGTCATGTTGGTTAATGATTGAGGAAATGTTCCAGAAAGACTGTTATTGTTTAGTCTCCTGGGATAAATTCAAAAAACCATTATCAGATTTGAACTATGAATCAAAACAAGAAGATACAAAATTTGAGTCAATTAAATTTCTAACTTACAAGTATTGAAGACTTTTCAAATGGCTTAAAGAAGTAGGAAGTGAAGCAGTGAAGAAATTATTGGAGAGATCAAGTGTTTGAAGCTTTGACAGCCTTCCAATCTCAAATGGAATTGGACCTGATATGTTGTTGTTCTGCAGTAGCCTGAAACAAGTACAAATTTGCTTTCAGATAAACATGGCCAAAAACAGTAACAACTAATATGATAACTTCAATGCCTGGGATTAAGTTATTTTTTGTCACTTACACAATCTGTAGATTTGTTAAGTTCCCTATGCTTGGAGAGAGAGAACCAGATAAATTCTGACTTGGAAGTCCTCTGCAAGTAATAGCATCACCATTTAAAGCAACTTCATTGATTAAGTACTTGCTTCATTGTAATAAGAGAAATTCATAAGATGTTGTTGAAGTGAATGAGGAACACTTACAATCCAGTGACTAGAAGAGTTTCAGGAGAACAAGTAATCATGGCCCAACTACATGGATCAACAGAATCTCCATCCCAATTATCAAGTAAACCATGAGGATCTTCTAAAGAGTTTTTAATACCCATCAAAGCTTGAACTGAAACAACAACAACAACTCATTTTTGAAAAAAAAAAATCATCTCCAATGAAGATAATAACCAAAACCCACATTCAAATTACAAAGAAATTTTGTAAAATTGAAATTACCTTCAAAGTTAACACCCTTGGGAGTTAGCAAAGCATTTGTTGCAGTAGTAAAAACACAAACTAAAAGCAAAATATAGAGATGTATGACTGATTTTCTCCTTACTTCCATTGAATTCAAATGAGAAGTTAATATGAAAGAGAAAAGGTGAAACTATGAATGGGTTTCTTCTTCTTTTCTTTTGAGATGAGCTTGGCATAAGCTGCTTTATTACATCACACAAGAGAAAACTTCTTCATGCTTACCATGACACAAATCCACTCACACATATCTTATTGTCAGACCCAAGAAAGAAAGAAAGAAAAGGAAATGGAAAAGAAAAGAAAAGAAAAGAAAAGCAGGTTATAGAGAGAATATCATGCCTGCCACTGGTTCATCAAAACAACACAAAAGAATAAGATTTTTATAGTATAATAAAATGTGGGGAAAGGGAAGCAAATCTAGAGAAATGCAAAAGAAAGAGGGATTACAAAGACCTGGGTGTTTCAATCATAACTGTTGTCTACAAAAGGGTATGTGTAGAAGATTAGAGGAGGAAGACAGTATTTATTAGAGAGAAAGAGAGGAGGAAGAAGAATGTTTGTGTTTTTGAATTCATTATTAGTACATAGTATTTTCTACTAATTTTAATATCAAATCTGATATTGTATGGTGGGTCAATCAGAATTCTTCTTATACACATTGAGATGGATGAGTGGTGTTTGAATGTAAGTTTTTGTTTTTGTTAAACAAAATAAGTTAAAAAGATAAGAAAAAAGCAACAATAGCATCAAAAAAGATAGTGAAATATCAAAGTGGGAAAATTGCTTGGCTTGGCTTCGTGTGAAGGAGTCCAACATTCTCTGAGTTTGGCCATCCATTAAACTTTCTATTTTTTTAAATAAAGAAAGTTGGAATCTCAAGAGAATGGGTCTGAGATTGAGATTAGTGTGTGTGGATTTTACTTACTAGTCTTAAAACTTAATTACAATTTTTCTAATCTTGCTTTATTGATTCCTTAACCACTAATGCAATATATCCTCCCTAGTCCATTCCTCCATTCTTCCACTCTTTTTGTACACTAAACAGGACAGTCCTTTGAATAAACAAACCAAAATCACATCACTTTAAAAAGCAAAAGCTGCTGCAAAGCAAATCACACTCACTCGCTCTGTTTTTTCTTTTATTTTTCCTCCTCTCTCTCTCTCTAGAATTATGAATGAGACCGAATCAACTTGTTTGCATTGAAGTACACAATACATTCACAAATGTATGAAAGACTGTGGCGTGGAGGAGGTCTTCTTTTCTTCTTCTGTTTCTGTACGAATTTAGACTACTAGACTACTTCAATCAGTGGTCATTAAATCGGATAACACTCTTGTCTGACTCATCCTGAATCGGCTTGTCGATTGAGTCGACTCGTTTTCTACTCTCAATGATCTTGTAAAACAAGAGGTTGCTTATCAAATTTTGCAAACAAGGTGTCGGGCACCCAACAATTCTTCGGTCTGAAATCAACCCACCAGAAAAAATCTCCATTTAATTAATCTGAAATCAAGAAAGAGATGGATCAAGACATCGAATGGCTTATAAATAAATTACATTCCTAGAATATCTAGATGGGACCTTATGTGCACCATAGGGACATGAAGTGATGCAGACATGAACACACATTAACCAGTACTTCCATAAATTTGCATACAACCAAAAGAATGATTGTAATGTGGTTAAAAGTAAATTAGACATAACTGTTGATTAGGTTAAAACAACCAACAAAAACGGGAAAAAAAATTCTGTTTACAGCCAGCTTATCTGTTCTTTTATTTTATCCTTTCCTCAGTGGCGCCACAAAACAAAACAAAACAATGAAATGACTTCAATTATTTTTCATAGATTCTTCAGATTTGTGGCCATAAAATATACATTTCCATCTAAGATTTGCTCCTTTTCTACGTGTATATACTTCCCTTGGCTGCATTCCCTTGTCTTTTATTTTTCATTCATAAAATACTTTCTTTTTCCTCCTCTTTTCCGTTCAAAATTAGGATTATGTAGTGTACATACGTATTTACTCTGTTATTATTGCCTAATTAACGCATCTCATTAGTTGAGATAAAATTATGGATATTTTCTTATACTAACTACGGTATAGCTTTTGAATGCGTAGCTAGATTTGTTTTGTCGGATTTGATGTACTCTTTAGAACATGTGTTAGGTTGTTTTCTACTCACTCCCTTGCTGGGAAATGTGGTCACTCCCTATCTTCAGTCACACCAAAGAGCATTTCCCAAACAGCGCCAGGTCAGCCGTTGGAGTCTATTAATTCCCATGGTTGTTTCCACATTTCATTTTTCTGCGGGTAAAGCCTCCCCCTTTCGCTGGCAGCAAGGGAAAACCAGAAACTCTACAAAGGGAGGGGAGCAAAATATTTCTAGGAAGTACAAAACAGCAAAAAATAGGCTTAGGGTTCCAAAATCTCAGAAAATTTAGGCAAATTTAGGCGTGAGATCCAGTTTAGCATGATATGCAACTGCACACCTTCGCTTTTAACTACTTCCGCCACTGCCAAAAACGTTAACCTCTTTTAAGTGTACCGCCGTATTGTCAGTTCACACACGTATTTTTCGGCCGTATTTTTAACGAAAAATGGATCATTTGTCCAAATATTTTAAAACTTTGTTCAAATGGACGAGTAAAAATTAGTATGGGTGAAATGGACACAAACAAAATAGGAAGAATGAAACTGGATTCATCCTCGCTTAAACTTAAAAAAGATGGAGGACGTAACTGGATGCATCCTGATATAAACTAAAAATAAGAAAAAGCATTTGAAAATTGATAGGATGAAACTGTTTACATCCTGGCTATTTTTACGTTTTCGTCCATTTAAACAGTACCAAATTTTACATGTCCGTTTCACCCAGGAATTGTTGATTTTGGTCTTTTTAACTAATTTTGTGTATTTTTAAAATGCTTATTTTCCTTACGGAAAATGGGTCATTTGTCCAAATATTTTTAAATCACGGTTCAAATGGACGAGTAAAAAATAGTTTGGGTGAAATGGCCAAAAAAAAATAGTAAGGATGAAACTAGCTTCATCCTAGTTTCATCCTAGCTTAAATTTAAAAAATAGTAAGGATGAAACTGGATACATCCTGTGTAAATTAAAAATAAGAAAAAATATTTGAAAATGGGCACGATGAAACTGGTTACATCCTGCCTATTTTTACATTTTTGTCCATTTAAACAATATCAAAATCTAATTGTCCAATTCACCCAGAAATTGTTGATTTTGGTCTTTTTAACCAATTTTGTGTTTTCCTTATTATATGGTCTTACACATTCTGAAATGGCAACGCTTATGAGCTCTTGAAACTGTGGCCAAAATTTCTCTATGATATCGGGAACAGTTATATGTATTCGCTCGAAAGTGGTGACCCGAATAACTGTCACTGTTAGGGAAGCAAAAAAAAAATAAAAAAAATAATTAGGGAAGCGAGTACTTTTCTAAAACCCTGCCCCTAAAATACCATAGTGCAGTCGCCGTCGAATGCGCTTGTTCTCAGCTTGCTATTTTAATAAACACAAAATTGGTTAAAAAGATCAAAATCAACAATTCCTAGGTGAAATGGACAGTTAGATTACTATTTTTTTTTGGCCATTTCACCCAAACTATTTTTTACTCGTTCATTTGAACCGTGATTTAAAAATATTTGGACAAATGACCGATTTTCCGTTTAATAAACAATAAACCCAAAAGACAAAAATAGAATTTCGAAAAAAAAATTCTTTCTAAAGAAAATTGCTTTGGCGCATAATAGTTCCCCGTCGTATCAGTGGGTAACGGTTACTGACTTCACTTTGGATTTCAAACATCACCTTAATCCTAGAAATGAACTTGGGACTTTTGTCACTTTATACTTACAGCGTGTTCGGTTGGGAGAGTCTAATCCCTGGTAATCGGATTACAAGGTAATGCAACCAATTTTCCCAACCGAACAGAGTTGTCGGGCCCGGAATCAGATTATACGTGAATCGGATTCCCTTCAAATCCTTGAATTCCATTACAGCGTATAATGAGTGGAATGGAAACAGATTCTCGGGAATCAGTTATCATATCTTTAAAATTACTCAAAAACCCTTGATGGTATATAAGATTCAATAATTTCAATCTAGATTCGAGAATTTTCGTTCTGCTATTTTGATGCATACAAAAGTTTAATAATGTCATTGATTCTTCTCGTTTGATTATGAATCTTCATTATCAGAAGTTATGGCTTCTGGTTTGATGGATTTAGTTTAGATTATTTCATAACCAGGAAATCCTTTTGATTTGGGGTATTAAAGACTTCTTGTGTGGTATACATCCATCTCCTGATGAGTTTAGTGGATTCTTCCAATCGAACACCTTTATCTATAATCAGTGAAGTGATTCCCTATAATTCGATTCTAGGAATCCAATTACAGGTAATTGGATTATTATACGACCGATTATCTCAATCGAACACGATGTTAGAGCAAGTAGTATACTGGAAACAAAAAACATGGGCCAACTCAACATTTAGAATATAGATAATACAAGCGCAAGTCTAGTGGCGAGGACTTCCAAAGTGACAAGAGAAAATAATGTTTCATGATGAGCGCGAATTGGATTGAAGCTCAACACAATTCATATTCACGTTCTCTTTAAGAGAGTACGTTCTACATCAGATCAATAGTAGTTTTTTCTGACACACGAAAGCCGGTCCAGGTCCCTACCCGAACCTAGCTAGTTGGACTGGCCCCACTGCCATATCCAATCCGTCATAACCCATATAAGTATTTACATATAAGAGGAGTATTTCATGAAATCTCCAAACTCTTGAACGGAGACTCAATCCGCTGACCTCATACTTGAGAGTCAGGCTCCTGTCCAACCAGGTAAATTGAGTTGGAGTTTTTTCCAGAGTGTTGGATCTACGTCAGATTACAGTTAGTGGTCGGATCGTATTGGATTGACGTTTAACGCAATTTGGATTAGCATTCCTTATAAAGCCAACATTAATCAGAATAGTAAACTGGATTAATGGTTTCTTTTGGATTCCAAGCTCTCTTCCAAAAGACCTTGGAAGATGGTTTGAAAAAAATATGGAAGACCTTGATCATACATATCGATATGTACTATGGGATCATACACTTTTACGTAAGTACATATCAATATGTATTGTTGCATCATACATATCAATATGTATTGTGGGATCATGCACTTTTTCCTTCAGTAGATATCAATATGTACTGTTGGATACACTTTTTTCTTCAGTATATATCAATTTGTTTTATGGGATCATACACTTTTTCCTTCAATACATATCAATATCTATTGTTGAATCATATAGTTGTTGTTGTTTTTTTCCTTAATACTGATGATTCTTCAAATTCAACATCTTTTTGTTCTCACCATGTTTATTTACCGATTTTCACTTATTAACACCTTTTTGTAAAATTACATGTAGATTTCTTCAAGATTAATTTGTTCTTGGAGGGTAACATAGATCTTTTTTTTTTTGATTTTTTTTTGCTTGCTGTTGATTCTTCAAACTCATCATCATCTATTTACTTGTTTTTGTATGGTTCTGCTGATTCTTCTTGCTCTCACCATTTTTATCTATTGTGTTCATCATTGTAAATCTAGGTTTTGATGGTTTCCTATAATCTAGTTGGGTGACATCATCAAGCGATTCGATGGGTTTATTATTGTCGAAGTCTATCGAAAAAGAGAGAAGAATACAAAAGAGATAGGGGAAGAACAAAAAAAAACACGTTTTGTTAGGGAGTAATTAGGTCAATTACATGTTTCAAACTTTTTCTGGACCTCCAATTAAATGATTTCCCCCGCGAGATCCAAGGTTAACTAATAGGTGGGTTTCTGGACCAACTAACAAATCTCCCAAAATCGTCCGATGTGATAACACTTTTGTTAAATTTGGTCATATGGCAACCTCACTGTAGTTTTTTTCAGCAATATTGCACGAGCATTGTGGATCCTCTAACTTACTATAGTTAGATGTCAAATTTGGTCATCATTAAATAAATAGTAAGTTTTTTAGTCTTCTTTTAGAGAAGTAAGGTATAAATGGAATTTCAAGTTCTAGATGGTGATTTTTAGACCGAGGGTACAACGGTTATTTTTCATCCCAAGGGTAGAATCATCATTTTGGTAGTCTAAGAAAAAATCGTCACTTGATGAAATGCTCAACCTAGTCGAGGTGCTCAAGCTCACAAGTATAGTCAGCTGCCAGGCCATGTGGAGGAAGGTATGGACTCGAATAATATGAAGTCCAAGAAAGGATGACAAAGTAAACTCCTGAAGAAATAAAAGTTAACTCAAAGATGAAGAATCCTTGTTAGGATCGAAGGACCTTCATCAATCCGAGGCGGTGAGCTTCTATTGCATCAAGGCCGAGGCTAGAAGGCTGCATCACTCGAAGACGAAGAGCCTTTATCTCTCAAAGGCGAAGAGCCCCTGTCGCTCCCAAGTGAAAAGTTGTCATCACTCTGAGGTAAAGGCTCAATCTCTCACACGATCGTTCATGGTCAATATGTCATGTTAAAAATTCTTCAGGTTTATTCCTTGTCTTTAGCCGATAAATTATCAGAGACTTCCCAGGGTCGTCCTAGATCTCTGATAGATTAACAAGACTCCTTAGTGTTACCATGGGTCTTAGGTTGAGCATGAGACTTCTTAGCATTACCACGGGTCTTTGGTTGAGCATGAGACTCCTTAGCGTTACCACGGGTCTCTCGACAAAGCCGTAAAATCCTTAGCGTTATCCCGGGTTCATGGGGAAGTTCAGTACTCTGAGACACATTCACGAGTACTGGGCCTCGCTATAGCGCCTCGTCAGGCCTGTCACCTTGCCTCTGCTGCGCATGGATAGCTACTACCAGAGGTTGATGACACCTCACAAGTACGTCAACGATAAGTTAATGACACCTTAGTCATGATGCTCACCTTCAGGTCATAACGCCTCCTCGGGCGCGACTTTCCCGAAGCCTCTTCACAGAGCCGGCCTACAGCCCTTCACCTAAAAGAGAATGTCCGCAATTAGGTGTATGATAGGCCTCAGCCAAGCTTGTGTTCTTCACAGAACACACATGGATACAACAAGTCTTCTCGATCTCTTCACATGACTCTGAATGGCTTCACGTGTAAACACATGCATTCCTCCATCTAAAGTTGCGACAATTCAGAGAACGCCAACACATTAGATGATAATCACATACAAAGGCTGACCACTCACAAATTGGGGGATAAACTTAGAGTATCTGGCGGTGTATGATGGCGTGTGGGTATCGGCCTACCCACACAGAAAGAGAATAGTTGTGGTGTGAAGAGTCGGTTTTGGATAGACTACTAAACAGGTTGTCTATTCTTGGCTATTCCTGGATCTAGAAGAAAGTGATGATCTTCTCTCTTTATAATTATCCCACCGATTAGAGGTTAGGGTTTTTGCAGATCTATAAATAAACCTACGCTTGGTCATTCTGAACACAACAATACATTAGATAAAATAACTAACTCTTAGATTCTCTTCGTCTGCAACTCTCTACAACTGAGAAAACTCTAATCTCATATCTTTCGGCTTCCCTCTCTATACCAACCCTACCTCCCATATGCGACTGAAGCGGTCTTTGAACGACCATCATCTTGGTTTATGTAAGGATTATTCGTCATCAGCCTCCCTTTCTCACAATCGACCAAGTCATGGTATCCGACTAACTCTCGTATATTTTTCGACATATGCACAAGTGAAAAGAGATTAAATGTTTATAATCTAAGAGATCACTTTTTAAAATATCACATCTTTCTTTGTTTGTCAATGCACTTGAATTTTCAACGGAATAAACTTTCTGGCATAATCCTTCGTGAAGTGTTAATCTAACATTTTTCATTTTTTTGTTTAATAATTAATAATTGATGATCACTATGTACCAAATTCCATGTAAAGGATATTTTATCTTATACAGAATTTGGTACACTCCCAAGTCATTTGGTATCCCTAATTGGCGATGCTGTTATTTCATGGGATAAAATTGTTATTGTCAGAAGATGTAACACGCGCGCTGAATAGTCAAAGGTTGCCAAAAATGGAACCATATTACTTTCCTTAAAGAAAACTCATTGGAACAAATGACAAGATTTGGCCAATTAGGGACTACTATGGATGAGCTAATCGGCAAACATGGTGGAAATTAAGTCTTTTGGTGGGTTTGGTTATTGCAGTCAAGTAATAGACACTTGAATAAATGACAAGATTTCAATAATTAGGTACTACTATGGATGAGTTAATCATCAAACATGGTGCAAATTAAGTATTTTGGTGGGTTTCCTTATTGCAGTCAAGTAATAGACACTCGACTATAACTCGGCCTCTAACGTTTAGCTAATCCAACGACTTTAATTTGAAATCATATAGCATAGTACTTTCCTTAAAGAATGGAATCATAGTTATGTTACTACACAAATACATATTGACTTTAATTTAAAGTCAATATATTGACTATATTTAATTTGACAAATATTTAGCATTACTACTTTGTGTATTAATAATGCTCCCTTATATGTATATATATATATATATATATATATATATATATATATATATATATATGTTTGTACTCTACCATAGTTCAAACTGATAACTTTTTTAATTCACATCTTTATTGTCACACAAATTTCTTATAATCTTTTTTCTTCTAATGTTATTCTGAAAAAATTGCATCATCATCCCAAGCTTGTAGTGATTGCACAATAATTGATATACAGAAACAACTCTAGTTGATAGCACTAGGTTAAAGAAGAAGAAGAAGAGAAGAGAAGAATCGAGAGATTGAGAATAGGGTTTGAGAGGAAGTAGATAAGAGAGAGAGAGCAGATGAGAAGAAAGTTGATGATTCATTAACTGGTTAATCCCTCACCAACAACCACAAAACAACTATACGGACATCACTTGCCTGGCCAGTGTGTGAGACACACGAGCACACCAAAAGACAGTTAAGACACACTACCTAAGATTACTAAGGGCACCTGAACAGAGAAGGTCAGCCCATAACAACATCATGATTAAAGGGATATGACAAATACTCACTACTTCAGGATATCCTTGTCCACAAGGATCGGCTTTGGAAACTGTGTCTTCATTAACCGTCTATCCTCCTAGGTGTCTTCAGAATCCCGCCATGCCTTTCCATTTCACCAGCACCTGAGTTATAGATTGTTGATTCTTCATAATTCTTCTGGTAGCCAAAACCTTGTCAGGTATCATTTTTAGTTGTCCATTGTTGTCAGTTGCAGGCAAGATTGTTTGAGCCACCACCTTAGCACCTATTTTTGGTTTATGTTGTGACACATGGAAAGTAGAATGAATTTTAGAGCCAACTGGTAAAATACCGACTTTTGCAATCACCTGATAAGGACCAAAGAATTTGGCAGCTAGCTTCAAATTCCTTCTCAGCTGCATAGTGGTCTGTCTATATGGTTGCAGCCTTAAGTATACCTAGTCTCCAACATTGAATGACCTCTCAGATCTATTCTTATCTGTTTGTTGCTTGATCCTGTGTTGAGCAGACTCTAATGCTTCCTTGAGAACATGTCTCATTTCTTGCCTTTGATGCAGATAGTCTTCAATTGTAGCATGAATTCGTGCCTGAGAAGAAAGGATACCAAACCGTGGAGGAGCATAGCCATATAAGGCTTCAAATGGATTTAATTTTAAACTTGTGTGGTAAGAGGTGTTAATCCACCACTCAGCCAAGGAAAACCAAGAGACCCATTTGGAAGGCCTAGAACTAGTCATGCACCTCAAATAAGACTCCAAACAAGCATTCACCCTCTATGTATGTCCATCTGTCTGAGGATGATAGGCATTGCTTAGGTGCAAGGAGGTACCTACCTTAGCAAACAGTACTTGCCAGAATTTGTTGATGAATATGCTATCCCTATCAGACACAATAGATTTGGGCATGCCATGTAATTTAAAGACTGTGTTTATGAACCTTTTGGCTACTGTAGCAGCTGTGTAAGGGTGGCTCAAGGCAATGAAGTGACTTTATTTGGTGAACCTGTTTACCACTACTAGTATGAATTCTCTTCCTTCTGATTTTGGTGGCCCTGTAATGAAGTCCATACAAATGTGCTCCCAAGCTTGATCTGGAATGGGCAAGGGTTGTAGTAACCCAGCTGGTGAAGTGTTGAAACTCTTGTGTTGTTTACAGATATCGCACTCCTTAACCCATGTCAGAATATGTTGCTTCATTCCTATCCAGTAGAAGTATAATTTGGCCTTCTGGTAAGTAGCTTGCCTCCCTGAATGTCCTCCAGTAGGTGAAGAATGTAATGCAGTCATTATTGATCTCCTTATGTCACCACTTTGACCAATGCATAATCTGTTTTTGTACCTCAAAACTCCCAGTTGGTAAATGTAGCCCTCTATTTCTTGGTTACTAACTTTCAGCTGAGGTATCCATTTTGGTGCAATGGGGTCACTGATATAACTATCTTGGACCTCTTGAAGCCATGAAGGATGAACTTGAGTAATAGCCTAACAAGACAAGTCCTCACCCAACTTGACTCTAGATAGTGCATCTGTTACCAGTTATCAGCACCCTTTCTATATTTGAGCTCATAAGTGTAGTCTAAGAGTTTAGAAAGCCATTTCTGCTGTAGCACTGAGTGGATCCTTTGATCCATGAAATACTTTATACTCTGATGGTCAGTGTATATGGTAAATTTGTTACCCAATAAGTAGGTTCTCCACTTAGAAACTGCTATGACTATGGCCATCATCTCTTTTTCATAAGTAGATAAAGCCAAGAATCTAGTGCCCATACCTTTGCTGAAAAAAGCTATTGGTCTCTTCTCTTGCATTAATGCATCTCCCGCTCCAACATCACAGGTATCTGTTGTTAATTCAAAGGGATTTGTGAAATCTGGTAATGCCAACACATGTGTGGTAGTGACAGCTTCCTTCAGTTTTTGAAAAACTAATTGTGCTGAGTCATTCCATTGGAATTTGTTCTTCTTAAGTAGCTCAGTTAAGGGTTTACAGATGAGACCATAACTTTTGACAAATTTTCGGTAGTACCCCGTACGGCCCAACAATCCCCTGAGATCCTTTAATGTAGTAGGTATTGGACATCTTTTCATGCAAGCAATCTTCTCAGGGTCAGCAGCAACACCATCTCCAGATATAATGTTCCCCAGATAATCAATTTATGTTTGACCAAAAGAGCACTTGCTAAGCTTAGCAAAGAGGGAATGCTCTTTAAGTAACTCCAAGGTGATAGTAAGATGCTTGATGTGGGAAGCCATATCAGTACTATATATGAGTATGTCATCAAATAATACTAATATGAATTTTCTTAAATAAAGCTGGAATATGTCATTCATCAAAGCCTGGAAACTTGCTGGAGCATTAGTAAGCCCAAATGGCATTACTAAAAACTCATAATAACCTTGGTGTGTCTTGAATGTTGTCTTATGAATGTCAGAAGGATAAACCCTTATTTGATGATATCCATCTCTTAAATCTATCTTGGAAAACACTTTGGCACCCTTAAGCTCATCTAATAGTTCATCAATAACAGGTATTGGATGCTTGTTTTTGATAATGATTTCATCCAGCCTTCTGTAATTTACACAAAACCTCCAGCTCCCATTTTTCTTCTTAATAAGTAAAATTGGAGATGAAAAGGGGCTATGACTTGGCCTGATAACTCCAGAAGCTAGCATCTCCTGCACCAATTTATCAACAAAATCTTTTTGAATGTAAGGAATCCTGTAGGGTCTTTGGTTAAATGGATCTGAAAGTGGGTTATATGATGGTCATGGCTTCTGGTGTGAGGTAGGTTAGTTGGTTCCTGAAATATGGACTGAAAAGAACTCAAAAGAGGTTGGAGGGAAGGAGGTGTTAAGGTTTGTTTCTCCTATCCAGTGATGGAATATAAATGACCCACTAACCCATGCCTGTGCTTTTTCATGTACCTATCACAATCCTTTCCTGTCATAAGAGATATACTGGCAGGCTCAATATTTCCTTGCAGTACAACATTTTTACCATTTCTGTTGAAAGTGATGGTTAAGCCTTTGAAATCAAATTGGACTGGACTGATTCCTTTCATCTAATCAACCCCCAGCACCATGTCACATCCTTCTAAGTCTAGAATTCTCATATCAAATTGAAACTTATTACCCTGCATTCCCCACTGGAAATTATGACACTTGGAAGATCTCACTAGTTTGTTTCCATCAGCCACATCAACTTGAAATGTAGCAGTAGGCTCAATAAAGCACCCACTTAACCTTGCTATTTCGGGGTATAAAAAACTATGTATACTGCCACTATCCACTAAAATAGTAATGGGATGCTTATTTAAGGTCATGCCATGAATTTTAATGGTGCTTGGAGAAGTGTTACCGGCCAAGGCATGAACTGAAATTTCTACTTCTTCATCCACCACTTCTTGTATCAAGGGTGTATTGGAGGGTGAGTCTTCTTCAGAGATATTGAGTTCATCTCCATTTGCCACTAGCATGAACAACTGCTGCCTGAGACACTTATGTCCAGCCTTAAACTTTTCATCACAATTGTGGCATAACCCCTTATCCTTCCTACCTTCATTTCAGCATAAGTGAGTCTCCTTACTGGAGGCAGTTTTGGGCTGGTAGACATATTTCCTCTTGGGGATGGAGTGGTAGACTTTGGACTTGTTATGAGACTTTTGTGACTTTCAGGAATGAACAATGGAGGTAACCTATTAGTTTTGGCCTTCTTAATAGTGTTTTCAATAAGTACTTCTTGCATTCTTGCCAAGTAAATTTCCTTTTCTAAGGTAGCTGGTGAGAACATCTGTACATCAATTCTTAATTCCTCCTTTAATCCACTGATAAAACTGGATGTGAAGTACTCCTCAGTAAGATGTTTGTTCTTAGCCAGCATTAATTCCTTCAATTCTTTAAATATCTCTTGATACTCCAACACAATACCCACTTGACTAAGTTTGTTAAACTTCCCTACTATGTCATAATTTCCAAGCTCATGAAATCGTGAACATATGTCCTTCATAAACTTTTCCCACCTGATAACTTCTTTACCGACCTGGTAATCTTGAAACCAAACATCTGCTTTTTCGTCTAAGTACATGGAGGCTACATGTACTTTCTGCTCCTCATTCATTTGATGTATTTGGAAGTACTTAACACATTTTCGAACCCATGACCTAGGATTCACCCCATCAAATCTAGTAAAATCAACTTTAAGTTTATGTGAATGAGAAAAATTAGAACTCTCATCCGGTAAGAAATTACCACCATTAGATCAATCAGTATGACCAAGCGTAAATGGGGTGTCAAGTAGTCCGTCACCAGATCTAGCAGTTTGGTCCCGAAATTCCTCTAACAATTTCCTTGATTTTGTTTTGAACAACTCCATCATAGTCGACATTAGCAGCGGAGAAAGTGAATCTTGCTTAGCTTTAATTTCCAACACTTCTTTTGCCAGGTTCTCATTAGCTTGCAGAACCGATGTTAAATGTTTCGTCAAAGCTTCAAATTCAGCTTTACTCACCATGGTTAGGGTCACTCAGAATCGAGTACTTTGATACCACTTGTAGTGATTGCACTACAATTGATATACAGAAACAACTCTAGTTGATAGAATTAGGTTAAAGAAGAAGAAGAAGAAGAAAAAGAAAAAGAAAAAGATAAGAGAAGAATCAAGAGATTGAGAATATGGTTTGAGAGGAAGTAGAGAAGAGAGAGAGAGCAGATGAGAAGATAGTTGATAATTAAATAACTGGTTAATCCCTCACCAACAACCACAAAACAAGTATATGGACATCACTTGTCTGGCCAGTGTGCGAGACACACGAGCACACCAAAAGAGAGTTAACACACACTACCTAAGATTACTAAGGGTACCTGAACAGAGAAGGTCATCCCATAATAACATCATGATCAAAGGGACATGACAAAGTTCAACCCAATTTGTGGACCTAAGTATATTTTAGAAGAAGGTGCTTGCTTCTACTTATATAAATTAATACGCCATACACTAGATATTATCAGTGGGCACAACAAAAACTTACATTATGGCATAACATTTATGAGAAATTCTGCTGAAATACTGGCAACTCCTGAATACATGATTATCAAGGGTTGTCGAGTTATTTTAATTCATTCAACAATAAAGGTTAATGCATATGTATTTCAAACCATGTAAATTAATCGATGCAAAAAAGTGGTTAAACTGGGTTGTTGTAGTAGAATAATCAAAAAAAAAAAAATTCAATTTTCTTTTAATTAATTTTTTGTGATCTTCAAAATTATTTGTTTTTCACATTGCAACAACGAAAAGAGTAAAGTTTGTAACACGAATGTTGTTTCCACGTCCTTAAGATGTTGAATGAATTAAGGGTTATTTGGTACTTAAATTTTGGCCAAAAACAATACTTGGTCTAACAATTATCTAACTTAGTAGTTGGTAACTCGACTTAACATGGACTATAATTGACTTGACCCTTTTAAATTTTTCCATCTATAATCAATGGAATATACTCTTTGCCCTTAAATATTGCATAAATTACAAGATTGAAACCATGTTAGAGAGAGTTAACCCCAAGCATGACGTGTACAGTGGAGCTGAATCAAGATGGATAACTTTAAGTTTATCATCCAACACAAATAATAGCCTTATATTATCGCTAAACAACATAATCTTTAAATTTTAATAATTCAGGAGTAATTTGTCGTTAGATTAACAGTGTTGACATTTCACCACCACTAACAATACCTTGACTGAAAACCCTAATTTAATCTTAGTCTCCATGCCAGAAAAACTAAATCCCAACACTATATGAATCTTAGCTTCTTTGATCAGAAATGTATAGATTCCATGTTTTACTGAAGGTAAATAAAAACTGAAGGAATTGAAAATTAAGTTTGAAGATATGAAACAATTGAATTTCTGAAAGAAATCAAAAAACAAAAACACAAATTGTGGATATAGTTAATTGGTTTCGGTTACATCAAATATAACAAGTTTTGTTTATTATGTTCACCGAGAAATGGAGAAGATAATAAAAGGTATCAAGGAAAAAATAACCCATGTACGTACCAAGGTTCATCATAGTCAAAAACTTTAAAGTTTTGCAGATAAAAGATCAAGCAAGCTAATTTTATCATCATCAAACATTATTTACAGTAGGAGGAGGTAGTAGAATTAAATCTTCTAAGTCTATTAATTGAGTCGAATGGGAGGATAAGCAGGTATAGGTATGTATTTAATTGGACCTTGAAATTGGAGTATTTAGAGTTTTCTATTATTTGTCAAATCAAGTAATATAAGTGTTTTATTGATGAACAAGATAAATTGTAGGATAAAAAATGGATAAGTGGTAATAACGAACTAACGCTGTCAAATTGTGCTTAGTTTACACAAAGTTAAGTCAATAACAATCAATGCTTAGCCCATGTACTTATTAAATTGTAAATTCATCAAATGTTAGACAAAACATTGTTTTCCGACAAAACTTGAGTATCATATCAGATAACCTTAAATTTCAGCCTGATCTGTTGGATTGACCGTCATACCCCCATCATGTATTTATAGTTGTTGATGATGTAATTTGCACTGGGAGTAATTCCATTCTTCAAGTCTTAAAATAATGGTGATTTATGCAAAACATTGATGTCATTTTGTGATCCGGAAATTCCAAATATGTAAGACATATCTAGTAACCAAAAGTAAACAAAATAATAGTTGATTCGTCATATATAATGACCCTCATATTGACATTTTAAGTAACATGGCATGCCTTCCACACCCAATGCATGCAATCAAGATCAAAGTAGTCGATTTCGTTCCTCGGTCCTACTCGGTTGGGGAGCTTGGAGCGAGAAGCAATTAATTCGGACTTGGAAATCGCCAAAACTTGGTATAATTGTCGGAATCTATTTATTAGAGACTTATATATTGCTTCTCATATAGACATGATTTTTACCTAATAAAAATTAAAATCTTAACATTATCATGTAATTAAGTGTATAATATTGTTATATTGAATGCATTTATCATGTATTAAGTGTCTTTTCTATTTAGTAACTCCCATCCGAGGGGTTATGAAATTTTTCTTTTCTGATTTTAGTGCATGCAATGCCAACTTGGAAATATCGTCAACTCGGTTTGCTCAAAAATAAGTCTAATTAAATCGGCAAAATCGGCCACCTTAATCGCTAAAAAATGGAAATGGCTTGGAGTCGAAAATCGCCTTGGTCATATAGCCTTTAGCGATTACTCGGCGAGTAATCGTCCTTGAAGAGCGATTTTGACTACAGTGACCAAGACTACATAATTTTTTTAGAAACCCCTTTTATTGTTTACTTCGAGTATTCGATTCACATCTTCCTAAGTTATTTTCATGATAAATTAGAAAATTTTGTGATTATTAAATGACGTTGTTTTTCCCAAACGAATGTACTCATGGTGGCATCCGCTGGGAACCTAGAACATAGATTCCTAACGGTTGCAATACCTTTTTATTATGAACTATGTCCTCGAATACTTCGTGCATCATGTTGATAACTAAATTTGTGTTGTACCTAGCAAATCTCTCTAATGATCCCAGTTATCAAGTTATAGCCTATGAGGAATTGACGTTGGAATCATGATCAGGTTACAAATATCTAGGAATGATATGACCATACATCATGGTTTCATGGTACTTTTCTTTCCATTAAACCTTTAATATTTCCGTGAGTACTAGACTTTGCTCTGGATATCTAGGTATTCACCCTGAATATATTTGCAAAATAGTGGTAGTCTCCATTATTTTTCCTTCTGGCTTTTCATCAATTCTTCGAATATCATGGGTTAATACTTGTTACTCTTGAATAAACTGAGGGTATCCATATTCACGTTATCATTAATATTTAAATAAGAATCTATTTATCAGATAAATCCAATGAAATTAATACATATATAAAAAATTATACTTGGGAATAAGAAGAAAGTTATGAAGATCGATTGTACGTATACGAGGTGTGAGATAGTTGTGGGTTGTATGATGTTTATAGAGAGTGTGGGGATGGACAAGACCATTGGTGGTCATTCTAGACTCTTCTCATCTACAAACAAGATGGAGAATGAAAAATAAAGTTGTTAGAATATGATTTAGGGTGATTAGAAAAATAGAAAATGAAGTTATTAGATGATGATTCATGGTGATTTGAGTAGAATTATTAGAAGATTTGAGATAATTTGAGAAGAAAATCTAGTTCTTTTATATATATATGCAGAGGAAAATCTTAGTTTCTTAGAATAAAAAAAGAAGAAGAAGTTATCGAGAACCAACAACCAGAAAGTAGAGCTATTAGATATAATACAAGGTCAGTATCGAGTATGAAAGGAGTGCGAAAATAAAATGATCAAACAACAAAAAACCTGGTGGAAACCGAATACTTGTATGGGCTACTTTACGACTATCGATACAAATACTCAATTTCTACAATCCAAGGCTTGGATTTCGACTACAATTGAGATAACCTCAGCCAACAATAGTTGCTTTTTGGCTACCATACAACCAAATCCAGGAAAATTAGGTTTTCATAGTGCTCGCTGTTAACACAATAGAATTCAGTTCATGAAATTCATAATGAAAGTGTGCTGAAATTGCAAATATATGACATTCAAGCTGACCCCAACCAATTTATCGTTACGCTTCAGTTACACTCCTTAAATTACTTTTTTTTTCACGATTATTAAAGGTCGGTAACAAAAATGATAAGGCAGACACCAATTTATACAAAATAATATAATCTCAGCGGTTGGATTTCAGGGTTGGTACCCGCCCTAGCAATAACGATCATGTTATTCATTAGATTATGACCAGTATTAACTCAGTTTCTTTTCAGATTTTGGTAGCACTAACTTCAATCACGCCAATGACATTAGACAAGGGGACCCTTTGTCCCATTTTATGTTTATTATATGTCTTGAAGCGCTTTCTAGACTGCTCAATTCTAGTATGGAATAAAGATATATCTGGGTTTTCTATGGCCAGAGGTGCCCCTATTGTGTCTCATGCTTTATATGCTGACAACATCATTATTTTTCTTAAAGCTACTTATAGGAATGCTTGTAACTTGAGAAATTTGCTTGATAAGTTTTGCAGATAGTCTGGGAAGCAGATAAGTGACGCAAAGTCCACTCTTCTCACTTCTGCAAACCTTGGGAAAATTTTTACTAAGGGAATGGCTAGGGCACTTGGAGTCTAAGTGGCCAAAGATCCAGGTAAGTACCTTGGAATTCCTCTCAGATGGGGGTAGATTTAGTTCAAATACTTATCAAGATGTTCTTGACAAAATAATTAACAAGTTTCAAGGTTGGAAATGTAGGACCTTGAACATGGATGGCAGAACTACTCTTGTGAGAGCAGTTTTCGATCCAGTCTCTAATCATATAATGTTCATGCTTAAACTTACCACTAGCTTTTTTTAATTAAGATTAATAGGTTGAAGATAAATTTTTTTTGGGCAGGGGAGAAGGATAAAAAGTCAATGGACAAGGTTGGCCGTGAAAAAGTTTGTAGTTGTATTGAGTATGGGGGATTAGGTATTGGGGATATTCATTTAAATAACTTGGCCATGCATGTTGAAAAAAATGACTTGGAGAGTTAATGAGAACTCTGACTCTGATATGACAAAGATTCTTAGAGCTTAATACCATCTGAATCAAGACTTTTGGACATGTGATGTCAAGAAGTATGAGTCTGTTACTTGGAAAAGCATTATGAAGGTTAGAGATGCCATCAAGAGTTGCTTGAGGTGGCATACAAGTGACGGTAGGAACATTGACTTTTTGAATGATCCTTGGTTGAGTAATTTACCTTTGAGTACTATTGCTGAGGTGAATATTGGAGTGCTACCTAATGTGAAAGTTAAAGATGTTAATGATTCTAGTTCCTTCTCTTGGAGTCTTAGTGTCGTTGATGGTTGAATTAGTTCTCAAGTTATAAATGAGATCAAAGTTATCCCTCTTAGATTTGGTATTGAGTACGACAGATTAGTCTAGTCCTACAACAAAAGTGGGTCAATTACGGTGAAAGATGCCTACAACTATCTTATCTCCAATAAACTTAGAAATTAGAGTCCTAACAATGCTTGGGGATATTTGTGGAAACTTAAGTGTCCATAAAAGATTAAAACTTCTATTTGGTTGTTAAGCCGCAATAGATTAAATCTTAATGAGTCTCTCTAACGTAAGGGAATAAGCTCACATCCTGGTTGTACTTTACGTAACAGAGATTTTGAAACAGCTCACCATTTACGTTTTAACTGTCAGGCTATTTGTCATATATGGAGGAAGTTGCATAATTGGATCGGTTTTGATCCTGGTGTTAGCTTAGTTTCTCCTACTTTTATAATGAGTTGTTGCAGGTTTTATGGAAGGATGGGCGGTGTGTAATGGGGTATCTTGTTTCCTCATATTCTTTGGCATATTTGGAAGGTAGAAATGATGTGTTGTTAAAAAACATACCTTTTTTACCTAGTAGAATATTATTCAAAGCAATTCGTTGTGCTAGGGAGTATAATAGTATTATTGAAAATCGAGAGAATGTATGAATTCCAACTGAGTTGTTCATCAATTGGGAGTTTCCAGAAAGTGGATATTGCAAATTGAATTATGACGGAGCATCTGACTCTAGGAATCTTGCAGGAATTGGAGGAGTTATTCGAGAAGATGATGGTCAGAGCTTGCTTTGCCAAGCATATTTTCAGAAATGGTAGCAACAAAGCAGTAGTTTGGTCAATTCGTGAAGGTATTAAATTGGCTGCGGAGTTGGGCATTCAAAAATTGGTGGTTTAAAGCGACTCCGTATTTGCAATCCAACTATGCAAGGAAGACCTTTCGACCCCGTGGTACTTACGTGGCTTAGTGATGACATTAAAGCCAAAAGGAAGGCTTTTGAAAGTGTGAAGTTTCAACAAAGATTTCGAGAAGCTAACAAAGTGGCAGACTATTTGTGCAACAAGTCAACAACAAATACCTTGAACAGAGTCTGAATTTCTAGTTCGCCTGCTGATATTTCCAGTTTATTGGTTGCTAATAGTATAGAAAAAGCCCAGGCTCGAATTGTTAAAGTAGTTTAGTTTTGTGTGCCTGCTGGCACCTTGTAAAAATAAAATAAACGAAGATTCTCAACGTGCCGCCATAAAAACTAAGAACAAACCATCCTTCTCACAAAACTTCACATGGTGGGACCCCGACTAAATCCCTGAAAAATGGGGGCTAGTTTCATGTGACAGACGGTTTTTACCTTGTTTTTTAGGCGGTACATGTAGCATTACTCTACAATAAAATAAGATCATGTTTTTACCTCTTAATTCTCAAAGACTTCGTAATAGTAAACTATCTGATACAGAAATTGAGTCAAAAAGTAGTCAAACGGATGATATTAAACCAGCTATTAGGATTTTCCATGCATGCATCAGGTGAAGGATATCCAAAATGAGTAGAAAATGATTGTGGAGTTTACTGATTGACAGAGGGGTTTTGAATGGTGGGGGTGCAAACATTATCGCTAGAACACCCAAAGTGAATAATACTTGTTCCTATAAAATCTTTGACCACATTCACCCAAAGAAATCACTTTAAAAAAGCATCCAACATCACCAATTCTAGCTTTTTTTCTCCTTTCCATAAAAAAAAAAAAAAAAAAAAAAAAAAAAAACTTCTTTTCTCCTTTAATTTTGGTTATGCATGTAAATTATGGACCCTATCCAACCCACAAAACCACTAACTGCACTCTCGAATTTCCTTCTTCCACACTAAACATTTTTAGGCCTATATATATATATATATGTGCATGATGTATACCCATCAACACTCTCTGGAAAGATGGAAAGATCTATACTCTTCTACCATACTTCCATTTTTGCATTTAACAAAACAAAATTTCTTTTTTAACCGAAAACCAGTTAGACTCCACAAGATCGGGTTACATAGGATTTTATTTGGAAAAGCCGAGCAATTTTTACCTCCAAAATAACATAAAATTGTCTCTTCCAACCTCACCACTACAGCGATGGAACTTCCGCCACTGTTTTACCCCACCTAGATTTTCAAGGCGGAGCTAAAAACTAGACTAAGAGGAAACAAAGTTTTTTTCTAGGAATAGCAGGAAAGCAATGTTAAGCTTAGAAAAAAAAATTAGGTCCCAAAAAATGTGGCTTGGAATCCCAGTGAGTGCGCAATACTGCGCACCCTTGTTCTACATTGGATGCGCCCCTTTTAAGCATCAACTACTTCGATCGCTAGACCACTCAATCAATAAAAAGAATGCTGAGATGATCTGAACGTTCATTTGATTCGAGATGGCCTAATTACAACGAAGTTCTAGAGGCATATATGCCAGAATCTGTTCCAAATGAAAAAGAGGAGTAAATTTTTGTTTGGCAGGTAAAAAGAAAAGCAAATTAAAAGTCATTTTACCGGCTAAAACCAAACATATAAAGAATCTTTTTATGAGTGTTGTCCTGAAACTGTGAATTTAGACTCTTTAAAGAAGAAGAAAAAAAGGAAAAGAAGAATCCGGCCCTTCAAATTTGATACCTTGACAAATAATGATACCATTGTAGAGCCTACAAATTATAGCGAAATTCTCTTAAAATGATAAAATTGGAACATAAAATGATAAAAAAAAACGACATTATTATAGGATTCTTTCGTTAATTTCTTTAGTTAGGCCATGGTATTGAAATGTTTTAATCAGGAAATGAAGTTAGCTAATTTAAATCAAAGTGAAAGGTAAAGGTGAAACTAAGTTAAACAAGCTGTGCTGTGCTCATAGGTCATAGGAGTCATGATACCAAAACCAAACATGAGAAAGGATAAGAAAACGTTGTCTGTGAATGGACATAAAGGGCCTACTTATTCCCCACTCATATAACATGCACATTTTGACAAGACCTAAAATGTAACTACTACTTCCATTCTTTTCACATGAATTATTTTGTCCTCGGGTCAGGACTTAGTCAGGAGGAGGACTGACTAATACGAATCCTCCTCTCATTTAGAGCGACTGCAATGGTACGACTAAACTCAAAGATCAAAGACCAAAAAAAAAAGATTAAATATGAGTTTAATCTGTACTGTGACGTTATGGGGAGAAGACCAAATTTGGTCGCGCGTAAAATTAATCACCGCACGAAAACGGGCGTAAATTTGGTGTACGCTTGAATGGGGCGTAAAATTGGTTTACGCCCGAAATTTGAATGGGGCGGATGGTTTGGTGTCCGCCTGATGAGTAAGTGAACGGGCGGATGGTTGGGTGTCCGCCTGATGAATTTCATTTTGAATGGGGCGGATGGTTTGGTGTCCGCCTGACGAAATGTGAACGGACGGATGATTGGGTGTCCGCCTGATGAATTTCATTTTGAATGGGGCGGATGGTTTGGTGCCCGCCTGATGAGTAAGTGAACGGGCGGATGGTTGGGTGTCCGTCCAGCAACAAGCGTACTTTAAATTTACGCCCGACTATATTAGAATTTGGGATTTGGTCGCGACCATATTTGGTCTGGAATTTGATCTTTGGTCCAAATTTGATCTTTACTCCGTCCCACTGTGTTACGATCTCATCCCATAAATTTGGTTATACTCGCCCACTGTGGATGCTCTTAGGGGTGTAAATTCGGGCAGGCCGGGCCGCCCGACCCAAAAACTAAGACAGGCCGGGCAGGCCAGGCTTAATATTTGTGAGCCCGTAAACAAATTCAGGCCGGACAGGCCGGGTACAAGTAGATAATTTGCTACCCAAAGCCCGCCCAAAGCCCGTTTTTTATACGGGCAGGCCAGATCGGGCCGGACAGGCCACTATTTTGATTTTTTTTTTTAAGTTTAAATTTTCAAATGAACGGTATTAAATACAATATCCTTTCCTTTCCAACATCACATATCGTAAGTAAAGTGATAATATTATTTTATATTTAAATTACACTGACAAATTTTTAATTTTAGGCTATAATAAATAATTAATTAGAGTACAATAAACTTTCTAATAAGAAAATATATTACCATTAATGTTTTGAAAAGGTTAATTATAAGTAAAAACAATTATATATTTTATTTTTCTTGACACAAAATTGACAATTATAAAATTGTAACTTTTAAGTCTTTTTAAGAGGATATTAAATGATTAATAGCACATAGAAGCCTTTCAGGCCGGGCACCAGGCCGGGTATCAGGCCGGGCATCATAATTAATCGCAAAGCCCGAGACCGCCCAATAAATTAATCCAGGCCAGGCCGGGTAGCCCGCAACGGGCCATAACAGGCTTTGGGCAATTTCAGGTACAGGCGGGCTTGGGCGGGTACGGGCAGACTGAGTTTTTTCGAGTAATATTTACACCCCTACTCTCATTTGTAACCCTAGCTTCCGTAAGCTTTTAGAAAAAAAATACAGTGGTTCTATATGAACCGAGTTTTTAGACTATGGCAAAACCGACCTGGACTTAGCAGAGGGCTACTTATGGTGGGACCCACTAAAAGTTTATGAGGAGTGGTTTTGGCATAGTTTTTTTTCTCGGTTCAAGTAGACTTTTTGAAAAAAAAATAATGTTACAAGGGAGCAAGAGCCGGTGCCACAGGATAACAGAGAACTTCTTTACAATCGAGGTTGAGAAGATTATTAATGGATTAAGACCTTATTTGATTGCATCTGATTCGGCGTCTGAATCTGAGTCAAACCCTGATCGGGCCGAGTCATCAGTCAGACCATTTGTTTTGCATTTTGAGTCAGATCTGACTAGATCTCTGACTCAGACATAACCCCTGAATCAGACCCATTTGAGCCAGGTAACAAAATACCCCTGACTCACAAGACCAAACCACTGACTCATGTTTTTTGAGTCAGATGAGTCAGATCTGACTCAAAAAAACATATCGAGTCAGATCCAGATGAGTCGGGTGATTTCACTCAGATCCAGATGACTCGGATCCAGACGACTCAGATGAGTCAGGAGTAAACAAACATGGTCTAAGTTCGTTTTTTTTTTAAAAAAGAAAAGAGCACAAGGTTGTTTCCTTTGAGACAATTTGTCGATCAAAATTTTACGTCCGCGGAGAGAAATCTTCAAATTTTTTTTGGGTGGAATTGAGTCGTGACTTCAAGTTGGCTGTTATAGTCAGTTGCCAAAGGGGCCTGTTTTTCACAATGAATGACCAGATTTACTTGCTGGAGGGATCTCTGAACCTCTCCCAGTGGCTTAATTATAAAATTCAAAACACTAAGTGGATTCATTAGATAATTTCTGAACTAGGCATGCATGGGTTCATCATCAGAGAGACAGACGACAATGTAATGCTTAAGTAGCATAACCGAAAGCATGCTACCTTGGTCGTCATTGTTGAAAGTGACACTACATAGTCGTTTATTTTGAAATTTGTGTGGTGATGATGGTTGGTCCATCCATGAACGAGCAGCTTCATTTAGCTTTAGAAATTGGTCCCCCACGCACGAACACGCTCTTTCTTTCACTCACAAACATAGCATAAACATTCTCAGTTTCTTCTTCGAGCTGTCTTGAATAGTGCAATTCAGGCAAGGAAGAATGAAAATTGCAAAGAGTCAAAAACCTGCGCTATATGGGTTGTATGAAATATCAGCTTGTCTTGTACTGTTTATACTTATATTACCGACTCTTAGAATGTTCACAAGATGAAAATCGTATGAGTTCTTTGGGAACGTACAATTCTATGAAAAACAAGGTTTCAGAATCAGTAAAGCTGCACGGAATATATTTGGGGAAATTGTTACAGACAAGAAGATACAAAAACATGATAAGCATCCTCAGTGGCATGTATGCAACTCACCGAGAACTCTCACATACAATCCTTTCACATTTACCAACTTTGAATTGTGTCCATTCAAAGAATTTTCGCATTAGCAGTATGTAAAACAAGGATCAATTAGGGAGGGGACATTGCTGGTCTGATGATTTGGGGATCAATAAAATTAGGGGGAGACCCCAAAAAAAAAATATTCTCATTCTCAGGCCCACAATTAATTTTGGGTACTATGACACCCATAATTATTTTCGTGACACCCATAATTATATGAAATTATTAAAAACTTCTGCATGACGGATTATGCATCTGCATGACTGAGTTATGCATCAGGGGTATAATTGGCAACTCAACTTGGACATAACATATCTAAAAATCCGCACCTTAGAAATTTACAAATTTTATATGGTTGGAAATCTTTTAAAGAGAGCTACGCAACGAGTACAAACAACAATATCAAAATTTTGTTTTTCATGAAAAAATCGGAGGTGATCATCGTTTTAGGCAAAATTTTCGAAAACTTGATACATAACCATTATGAAGCCACCAAAAATGATGCATAACGCATTATGCAGACGCATAACGAATTATGCAACCATTTTCTCGACTGCATAACAAATTATGCATCTGCATAACAAAGTTATGCATCTATAACAAGTCATGTACCCATTGTTTTCGCACCCTTCTTGAGTATAAAAAATTGATGCATAATGCAGTATATATCCATATTTACGGATGCATATCATGTTATGCATCTATTTTCTCGATGCATAAAAGATTGTGCGACAATTTTCTCGATGCATAATGCATTATGCAATCATATTTTCGGATGCATAACAGGTTATGCATCCATTTTCACGACTGCATAACATGTTATGTAGATATTATTGTAGGTGCATGACAAGTTATGCAACCTTATTTTTTGTTGGTTTCAATACTAACAAAAATGTTGTTGTATAACGTGTTATGCAATCATTTTTCGGACTGCATAACACGTTATGCAACAAATTTTGTAGATGCATAACAGGTTATGCAACTGTTTTTAGAGTTGCATAACAGATTATTCAACCATTATGGACAACAACAACACCAATATATCTGTAGATTTCCAACCAACAACACCTATCCCTTTATTTCATCATCTTTACTTATACTACCATCAATACTTCTTTTTCTTCTGGTAATGTTGTGAATTGTATATGTTAAGTTGAAGATCATCGTAATGGAGGAATATTTACTAAGAGCAGCAACTAATTGGTTTGATGGGTCAACAGAAGATGATGCCGAGTTAGTAAGAGAGCTTTACTGCCATATACAAACCCATGATATTTGTGCCATAAACCTCCTTATCCTTGTTCATCTCAGGCTTCTAAACCACTCCCTGAGTCCTCAAACACAACCGCAAATCATCCCAGCAGTACACGGCTTAGAATGCCATCATATCTGCCTCCTATTGTTATATCTCCTTCACTGACTCTCTGTAAATATTCATCGGCATCCCTGGAAAACAGCTGCAAAGAACCATAGCAACAATACATATCTTAAGACTGAACTTCAGCTCAACATACAACCAAAATAAGTCCCAGACTTGGTCATTCCAGCCTCATTCCTTGCTTGCCTGAACTGCCTTTTATTCAACAGCTCTACTTCCGACGTAGCTGCAACACTAGCTCCTTCGCCTGAGAAAAACTTGACCAAACCCTTACAAACTTGAGCCACACCGCTGTCAACACTAATCCAATTCGAATCCCTGTAAACAGTTCATCATTCAGTTGTATAGAAGCAACATTTTACTGCTGAAATATCATCTCAAATCGAACCCAGTTCAGCCCCAAACTCGGCTGCAAAACCACCAAAGCACAGGCACATCTCCTTTTTCTTGTTGTAATCGAAGTGCTCTCAAAAACCCATTGCTTCTGCTCATGAACAAATCTCAATTCCACTGACATCTTCACCAAACAGCAGCCACCATTTCGATACCCAAATTGACCTGCAAATTGAACTACAACCACCAGAACACAGCTTCTACTCAGGTCCAACTATTGGAGATATTGAGACAGCACTATCGGTTACAAGTCATCACCAGCAGCAACACAATGATGAATCCAGTGACATGAGCATCTCAGTTTATTCACTTCCTCAACTGCTCAAACACTAACCCCAGTTTCATATTTCTTCACTTAAAACCCCCAATTCACAACAACAGCAGATTATCTTCTAACCCTTGGAATTCATCTGAACCACCATTTTTCTATTAATCATCTGTTTCTCAAATCGCCGCTTTGAACTAAAATTCACCACCATTTCCATCTGAATCTCAGAAGCAGATTCAGAATCCGAGCTTCAATTTCTGAGCAACTCTTCTCTTTTTCTCGATCTGTAGCAGCATCAATTTCAAACCCTAGATGCAGCAATAGAGAAGAGATTAATCACAAACATTAACAGCATCACCATCTTCCAGTTTTAACTTGATTTCTTCATCGAAGGCAACGACAACCCCGGCTGTATAATCTGCTGGTAATTTGATCGAAACACTAAAGAACCCATGAAGATAAAGGTCTTGTGAGAACCTGCACCAGAGATTTTAACGATTACTTCACAGTTGGAGGAACAGGAAAAAGAACTGAAGAAGAAGTGTAATTCGACCATTAAAACAGACGAAAACATAATTTTTGAAATTGTGGGTTTGAGAATAATTTTCTTCCAGAAAATGGGTGCGCGCCTGTGTTTTTCTGAGCGTGGGTTTCATAGTAGAAAAGTCTGGGAAAATGGGTCTCCCTGTAGTTTTCACAATTGACAACCAAAAAGGCTGCACATGGGTTAACCTCCTTTTCCAAGCCCACCAAAGCACTAAGTTGATTTTAACAAGTCGAAAAATACAGAAGCTCTAGAACCCTACATTTCAGCTAAAATGTAATTCTCTTTTTAGCACTAATCTGATCTGAACTATATAAAGCAGAATAACAACGACTTTGGTCCTCACCTTTGTTTTTACACATTAAAAACAGACTACAAATGTTAACCAACTTTTCCATAATAAGTAACCTAATTAGATAGTATGCTTTAAGGGATGCAATGGTGGATGAAAGTTTAAGTAACTTCTGCTGCAACTTGGGTATAATCTGCTTTAAGGTCTTCATGTTTCACCTAGGTAATTTCTACCTTTGTGGGTTTGGTTAAAACTAAAACACAACATAAAAAGAGGACATGGGTTTAAATGTTTATTTATTTGAATAAGCACACAAATTTCAATATCTCATCTAGTTAATTAAGAAGAATTTTAATCCATAAGAGTAATAGTTCAATGTTGTATTGAATATTTCACAGGAAGTTTGGAAGGAGTATAACACAGTTCTCATGTCTGAGCTCTCTCTCTATCTCTTTTTGTATGTGTCCCTCCCCAACCGATAATGAGCTCTCAAGCTTATGTTTATGCAATGGAGATTTAATAAGATCTGCAGTTGGCTGTTTGTGGAGGTAGCAAGCTCTTATTCAAAGCAAAATTTGCTGAGAAAATGAGTGATGAAGAATAAGATTACTTGCACCATCAGGGCTGGTTTGCTGCATTCATGCAACGTCTATGAGTCGAACAATCCATAAATTAGCACTTGTAACTTGTAAGATTGAGTTGCAGCAATGATTGTTCTTATATACCCAAATCCGAATCGCCCACTTAACAAATCATGTGCCATTGGTGCCGGCATCTCACTCGCCTTTGACAATATAGCCTAAGCTTGATATAGGTTATTAGGTTTCCAATAGGGAGGAAACTGTTTCAGACTTGAAAGAGCTGAAAATAGGAAGAGTAAACCTCAATTCTGACCGATTTTAACAAGTCAAAATACATAAAATGTAATCCTCTTTTTAACACTAAACCGGACACTAAATAATGACTAAAGTTCCCACTTTATAAGTGAAACAGATACAACACATAATAATTTGTTTTTACATATTAAAAGCAAACTACAAATGTTAACAAACTTTTCTAAAATAAGAAGTAACCTAGGGTGAATCAGAAAATGGTGGCTGAAAGTTCAGTAACTTCTGCTGCAACTTGGGTATAATCTGCTTTTAATTCTTCTTGTTTCTCCTTGGTAATTTCTCCCTTTGTGGGTTTGGTTAGAACTAACACACAACATGTAGGCCTCTTGGTAGAACTAACAGTAGCAAGATCCTGAAAAAAGAACGTGTTAAAAAGTTAGTACATACAATTTAATAAGCGCAAATGCAAATTAGAATATCTCATCCCACTTGATCCAAACCTCCATCAACTATATAGAAGGCCAGAACAGATAAGAGATGACTTCAATTTGAGTCCATTAGCATTCAAAACAAAGCATTGCCTTCTTGAGGGCGCTTTACTTTGCCAAGATGGACTAAGGAAAACACGCAAAACCTTTTTCAAAATGAGTCAAATTTGAATATCTCATTCCCACTGCTCTGAACCTTTACTATAAAAGGAGAGAACAGATCGGAGATGCCCTGAGGTCATTAGCATTCAAAGGAAAGCATTGCCATGTTTAGGGCGCGCTTTAATTCGCCAAGATGGACGAGGAAAATACAAAAACGTTCACAAATGAGAAAATTACATGTTCGTAACTTCGGATTTGATCTTAGTAATCCAGAATCTATCATAAATTAAAGTTGGTGCACACAGGCTTCACTGTTAGCAATGGGAGGCAAACCCATGCCTCCAAATATTCTAGTAAAACTAAAAAGCCAAAGTGATTCTCATGGAAATGCTCTAGCAAAACCAAGAATTTAAAGTGATTCTAATGGAATCATAGTCGGAACAAGATAGAAATTTTACAGTTCAAATAATATACTTAAAAATAAGCAAACAAGAAGAGTCAAAGAGTAGATATGATTTTTCAAATGGAACAATTCAAAAAGAAGACGAAGATGATTGTGTATAAAAGTAATACAGGGGAAAGAGAGTGTATCTGGATAGAAACTTACTTCCTTTGAGGGTACATATACGTATGGGATGTCAGCCTCCTCACATAAGATAGGAAGATGTGTGATAACATCAATAGGAGAAATATTTCCAGCAATCACACACAATCTGCAGTTTACAAGAAAAAAATCTACAGTGTTCAAACTCATATGCACATATTAGTACACAGGTACAACAATCCTATCAAAAACATTAGATAAAGCTAATTTGACGAAATTTGGAAACCCAAAGGAAAAAAAGCATTATAATTGAACGCTAGATGTATTTCGATGGAATCATGAAACCAGGTCATGCCCTGACACCACATATAAACTCATTGCATCTGGGCTTTTTATTAGTAGCTAAGCACAATAGAGAATGCTAGTAAAGGATCACCCTTAAGTATTCCGAACATGTGTGGACATTTTTAAATGCTTCAGAAGACAAAAACCACTAATTATTATAACACAAACCACTCTTTTACTGACAAAATGTATAACACAAGTGCAGACATTAAGTGTTGGACATTTTTTAATCAAAATGTATCCCCACTCTTTTACTGACAAACATGCAACAGAAACAGCAACCACATGCGGATATAAAAGCCATGAAACACTTCCCACACAAGACACATCACTGGGTTCATACCAATGCTAATTGCAAAGACCTTGAACTCGGTACCAAAACAGAATAACAGAAAAAAAAAATAATAGATGATCAAATGCATCATATATGTGAGATGGAGTTAGTAGACAAGTCGGGACTGAATTAAATCCGTTATCTGTGGATACCACATCCCTACGGTTGTCTGGCCGCCACCAATTGATAAATCAACTGGTTTTCAATGTTTGCATCATTGGTACACACAAGTGCAAAGATATAGATGCCATAAATCACCTAAAACAAGCAGACACTTAAAATGAAACTTCACAAACATAAAAACAACAGTTCAAATTTCCATGGCAGATAAGGCACATCAAATTTCTAGTAACAACATAATATGCTGATTCAACAACAAAGCTCACCATATTTACAGATAAAACTACTTCACCCCTTTCGTAAGAAACCCCAACTAAGAACTCAAATACGAGTGAAAAAAGTCATTCATTCACTGATTTAGACTTACCCTTTGTTACCACGCCTTATGCTCTTTACAACCTCCTTCACACCTCTCTTTAAGCATTTGGATTCAGTAGCTGAAAAACACCAAAACAAAATAAAAATACATCATAAACAAACGAATAAAACCGCAATACAACAATAAACCCTAGAATAATCATTAAAACGAAATCAGCTCAAAACCCATGTTCCAAAATTGAAACCAATTAACAAAACCATGTAAATCATAAGAAAACCTAAAAATAAATAAATATACCTTTTCTAACGAGCTTAAGAGTTCTCTTGCATAGCTTTTTCCCTGCAAGGGGTTTCGCTATTGGTGCTAAAGCTGATATCTTCTTCTTATCTTTCATGGCTGACTTCTCTGCTTCACTGTCGCTACCCATCTTCTTCTCTCTTTTCCTTGTTGACTGCTTGGAGGAGCTCTGAAAAGCTTTTTTAGGGTTTAAGAGTTTGCGAAAGAGAATGGGGCTTCCTCACTCGTTTCCGAGGGTTTTAGCTACGAAAGAAACACAAGATCGACGGCCAGGATGTGATATAGATTCCCATAAGATTATCTGGACTGTTAATACGTTTTCAGCTGTCGTCAACCATTTATTATAACAGATCAACCCTAAATTGATTTGGGTCGAAATATCCTCAACAACAAGTAAACGGACATTTGGATGTGGTCTCATCCATTTCCGAGTTCGATCCGAAATCCGAAAAACCATCCGGACCTTCTCCATTAAACCCTAAAAAGCTAAAACCTTAGAAAACTCCGAGTGAAAAGATAAAAACTCTGAGAAAAAAAAACCATTGGAGATAATATTTGTTGCAGAGAAAAGAGAGAAAGAGATGGGAAGCAAGAGGGTTATTACTGAAAAGGACTTGAAGAGGAAAGACAAGTTAAAGGCGTTAGCTGCAAAATCAAAACCTAAAAAGTTATCTAAGAAGAAGAAGACTCTCAAAGTTGTTGATAATGGTAAATTTACAATCTTTTTTGGTTAGTTTTATCTATTTTTTAGTAGCTAAAGAAACCCGAATTTTTTTTGATATTTGGATTAGCATTTTCTGTTGATTTAGATGAAAGGGGCAATGTCATATATGTATTAGATTGTGAATACAAGCATTTGAACGAAATCAATAGGTTTGCACAATGATTGAGATTCTGCTTTGGCTTGAGAATGGTATTATTGATATTCAATTGAGATGAATGTTCGTAACGTAGTGATAACTAGTGGGAGACATGCCCTTGTGTAGAATTTATTAGTACAATTTTGTTTGAAATGTGACCGCTTGCTTTTGTTTGTTTGCAGAAGAGATAACATTTGCCCCAGGGAAAAAGGGGAGCAAATTAGATGGAAAGAAGAAAAAGAAAAAGGATATTGAAACTGAAGGTTAGTTGATAACATCTGCTTCGTGGAGAATGGTATTTTTAAGCTAGAATTTGCTTTAGTGTTCTTACTATGAAAGCTGAATTATCTCTTCTTTAGTCTGGAATGCAACCTTTTTGTCATGTTTTACGGGTTTGACCTTGTTTTTGTTATCTCAAATAGTAGACTTACTTGGATGCTGATAATTAAGTCGTTCAGTCTGTTTCATAAGTTCTCAATGATGGAATTATAGTGCATACTGGAAGTGCTAGTAACAAACGCCGGTATTAGCACCTGAATTTTCGTGGTTTGTTGAGTACTTAGGTTAGCCAGTGCCAACGTTTTTTCCTTCCTTGTTTGTTCACCTTCACACATAGCCTCCACTTCCCAGCACTTTTTATCTTCGAAAAATTACATTGATGGGCAAGGTTCTTAGATAATGTTATTCCCGCACATAGCCTCCACTTCCCAGCACTTTTTCTCTTCGAAAAAATTGCATTAATGGGCAAGTTTCTTAGATGATGTTAAATTGCATCCACAATTTCTCAGGTTATGGGATGGATTTGCCCGAGTCTTGCAAAAGATTCGAGGCAATCAGAAACCCATACCAGTAATGATATTTCTAAACAATCACATGTTACAGGTGGGTAGGGTTAAGCCTGATATTCTCTATTCCAATGATGTTGGTTCATTGGAACATAAAAGTTAAGCTTGTGCTGTGGACACTTTGATGTAGACATATTTATTGTATTTGTGGCAGATAAGTCTGAGGAATTACTAGGGAAGAGAAAGAAAGATAAGTCTATAAAAGCTGCAAAGAAAAAAATGAAGGATCTCGTTTTGTCAAAGAAAACTAGTAAGCTTACGTCGAAAAGAAATGAATCTCCGGCGAACGAGGTTTATCATATTTCTTCAGGGGATGGTGATTGCTCCAAAGGGATGAACAGTATGGCTTGTGATCTTTGTTCGAAATTATATATGCTATATATTTTCGTTGAGTGATATTAGGTTTATCTTTATAACAATAACACCCCTTAAACATGAAGAATTATAATTTGTCTTGCTTTTCTTTTCAATGTTATAGAGTGGATGACCGAATACCATCAAAGTAGGCCAGGGTTGGAAATTCTGCAAAGACAGATTGATGAGTTTATGATTTCTCATGAGAAACAGGAGAGAGAGGTGCTTTTACTCTCCTTTTTTTTTAAATACTATTTCTGTTTGTCCTTTCTTTGGAAATACATGTTCGTTTATTTTTATACGATGCATTTTTTTTGGTTGGCTGAACAAGCTCATCGTGCTGTAAAATATTGATAATAACCATCAGCGACAAATTCCTGTACCATTTATGGGAAGAAATGAAATGTAGTTCGCAGAATCCTTTTAGCTGATAATATCAGTCAGCCTTGACTTTCGGTTTTAACCCACACCTTTCTGGGTTATACAGGCAAGGCAAGAAAGAGAAGACCGCGTTACGGATGATGGCTTTGTTGTTGTCAAACACCACAAAGGAAGGAAAAAGACAACAGATTCTGAAAGTGGAACTGCGGTGGGCTCTGTTTCACAAGCTGCGGTGCTAGATAAAATGGCCAAGAAGAAGAACAAAGAAGTTGGTATTGATTTCTACAGATTCCAGAAAAGAGATGCCCAAAGGAATGGTATGTTATGTTCTTTGAACCATCTCTCAATTTCTTTTCCTTCTGTTATTTGGAGGAGAAACAAGTTTTCTCGCCACAACTTTTTTCAAAGCTTAAAGCTATTGACTCAGCGGTAGCACATAAAATCTTTGCTAACCTTAACTCCCCACTGCCTACTTTTTATGATGGAATCGAGCCCCAAGAATTTGAAAATGTTTCCTCGGTCCAAAACCTGAAGTTGCTGAAACTGTTTTGATTATGCTTATCATGTTTGATGTTTCAGTTATAACATTCTGAAGTTTGTTTTTTAACATTTTTCAGTTAATCCTATAGAATACGTCTCAAATTGTCTTGATCAACCATTGCCCATTTCCCACTGCATGCTATATTTAAAAAATGAAGACTTGTTCATGCCCAAAAATGCTGCTTGTTGTTAGCACTTTAAGGTAGTATACTCCAGAAGAATATGTTTCCTAGTCTTCATGTTGTTGTTTTCTAGCCATTCCCACACAACTCCCACCTCCATGAGACCATTAATTGTTTCTACATGTGCAAGTGGTGTCCTTTCTTTAGGCCCATCATGTTCTTCAAGGAAAGAGTGTAACAATTCGGTGTAAGATACAAAATGAAGAAAAGGAGATGTAATGACCTTTGATGCTCAGAATCTTAGCGTCCATTCAAGTTCTTTTTGACGCACGTGCAATCAAATGTACAGTTGCATGCCTCTGAGATTAACCCCCTCTGCTAGAAAAAGATCTTCTTTTCCTTGAAGCCGATTGGAGAGTATGCACATAGATAAACCCCTCGCTCAATGTCTCAGCTTTGCCGAGAATCTGCTATTCTGTCAGACCTCAAAATTTATGCTCTCATCCACTGTTGATTCACTATCTTTCTTAAATTTACTGCTGTCAGTCATTTACTTTGTGATTTTGACTAATACATGAGGTAAAAAACTATTTAAATTCCTTTTGCAGAGGTTATGATGTTACAGAGCAAATTCGAGCAGGATAGAAAGCGGATACAGCAGCTGAGAGCTGCAAGGAAATTCAAACCGTACTGAGCTCTGCAAAGTTTGCAGCTTAAGTCGAGGAGGAAAATGCTCAAAAAGAACTACAGCTGAAAATTTTGTTAACAAGAACGAGATAAATGACGAGATCAGTTTTTGTGACTGTTATGTTATGTGTTTTGATTGTATCTGTGATCTGTTGGATTCACCAAAAATTGCTGAAACTTGGGTGTGTCAGTCCTGTAACCGTGTGTCCTGTTCCAATTCTGGTTTTTTTATCTGTATAATTAAAGTTTTTCGAGAAAAAAAAATCTACTTCTCTGAAAGAAAAAAAAAATCTACAGAAGTAAACCTTACACTAGTAAACTAATTACTAATCATTGTGCTTTGTGGCCTTAATTAAACCATTGTGCTTGATTAATTAAATCAAACCATTATCATATCATAACCAGGTTCGGAGAAAAGGTCTCTACAAATTGGTTAAGTCTTTATTGTTTTGATTTTTTTTCCTTAATTATCTCTGATCTCTAACTGTAATATCTTCTTTTATTTAGTTAACCTAATTTGGATACATGGTAGATTTTTACTAGTGGGACACAAAGAGACACCTAAATAAGTCACAGATGATCCGAAGCCAGCCGACCTAAATAGGTGTCTCCTTGTGTCCCACGAGTAATAATCTGACATGTGTCAATATCACCATTAGAGAGTAGAGAAAATTAAGGAAGAAAAATCAGAACAATAAATACTTAACCAATTTGTAGAGACCTTTTCTCCGAACCTGGTTATGATATGATAATGGTTTGATTTAATTAATTAAGCACAATGGTTTAATCAAGCACAATTGATTTTACCGAACCATCTTCCTAACCAAAAGAATATATTTTATTCTTTTATACTTTTCTTGCTCGTCCATTAGTATTAGTTTGTGGTCGAAATAGATCATGTATTGAGTTAGCTTTTCATCTTCATGTAATTTTCCTTTGTGAAACGAGGATGCAGTTTAATCTACCGTGCTCTGCTATTCTGGCATCTTCATTTAATCTACCATACTCTATTATGATAATTCAAATCACCACTGTTACCCATAGCTCTTAAGGTTTGATCATCTTAAATTGTATAAGTAAAGACCTCATTTGATTGCGCTAATAAAATAGCCAAAGCACAAGGGACTCAATCAATTTCTCGTTTTTATATATCGTTCTTTTTCCCGCCAATTCTTCCTATAGCAACTGAAATCCAAAGATGAAGTTGATATACTTCTTTTGGTTAGGAAGCAGGTTCGGAGAAAAGGTATCTACAAATTGGTTAAGTATTTATTGTTTTGATTTTTTTTCCTTAATTTTCTCTGATCTCTAACTGTAATATTTAGGTATCCTAAGTTGGACACATGGCAGATTTTTACTAGTGGGACACAAGGAGACACCTAAATAAGCCACAGACGATCCGAATCCTTCTCAGACTAATCCTCACGGTTTTCTCGCAGGAATACCAATACTTTCTCTCATAGACACACTTCTCAAAACAACAGAAAAACAGAGTAGAAGTTCAGCAAAGTGGGAAATTGATCAGAATTATAAAAGAAGATTCATTTAACAAGAAATTTCATAAAATTAATCATCAAAGTGAGTTCTTACAAGTATTTGAATATATAATCCTTGAAAACAACATTACCAAATTTAACCCACCTAATCAAATTCTTGAACATAGATATTGCTGTTGCTGTTCTCTTCATCAAACTTCACCATTGTTCATCTCCACCATTTCAATCTCTGGATGAATCTTTCTCTGGTTTCTCCTCTGGAGGCTGCATTTCTTAATGATGATCCAACATAACGCAAACAGAATCAAAATTACAAGTATTGAAGCAATTATGATATAAATGTTGTTATGATTTGGCTTATTAGGGCCTTTGAAGTCATGATCATAGGTTAACCCATGGTATTTCTGGTTTCAATGAAGTCTGTTTCTAGTTTTCAGAGAAATGTGATTGGTTTTCAAAGGAATGTGACTGGTTTTCCAACAACGCGTTCTGTTTCTCATATAAAAGAGTTTCATTTTTACATACAACTGATTTAGTTTTTTTTTATTTGAGACATCACACGACTTCTTTTTCTTCCGAGGAAGAAGGATAGAAACAACCCACTTTACAACAGTGGCTAGTCTACGAAACCCTCCTAATGAAACAATAATGCCAATAAAGCTTCTAAATCTGGAATTAAATCTTCTATTGTCGTAGCATACTCTTGCATTTATCTCTTAGTACACTGCCGGTGTAATTGCGCATGGTAGTAGGTTCCATTACCTGATATGCAATATTAAAATAGGTTCCTAGAATCATATCCTCGGCGTAATTGCGCATGGTAGTAGGCTACTGATATTGATTCATGCCAAATGCAAAATCCAACTCCCCCTTCATGATCATCACTTCCAGGTCTTTCTAGATGCTTGCTTCTGAGTCATGTGCACCTTCTCTCTTGGTGGATGATACACGAGGGCCCAAGTCCAACAACATAAAGTCCCCTATTTTATTTACACTTTTTTTTTTCTTTCTTTTTTTTTGTTTTGATGCAAAACAAAATTTTATTGCTTAATGAGGTGGGGTACAGAATGTGCATCCTCCCAAATTACACCGGCAACGAAATTTGGTGGGAAATCTTGTCAAGTCTTACGAACTCCGAAAAATTCTGGCATGATTAGCCAAAAAGTCTGCTGCCTTATTGCATTTTCTCATAATAAACATGCACCTCCATGAGGATGGTTGCAAAGTTTAGTCATAATATCTAATACAATAGAATGGTTCTCCCAAGCTGCTTTGTCAAGGTCTTGAGTCACTGCTTCCACTACAACTTGTGCATCTAGCTCAAAACTTATATACTAGAGCGGGCAAACAATCGCAAAACCCGCGGGTTCATCCGGCCCGGCCCGTAAAAATCCGAACCCGGCTCGGCTGGTTTCTAAACAAGTCGGGTTAGGGTTGGCAAAATGCCGGCCCGTACAAAAACGGGTAAACCCGTCCCGTCTCGTGTACCCGCGGGTTCAGACCGTCAACCCGCCATGGGATACTTGTGACGCGTGGCCCCTCCCATCTATACGTGTATGTTTCCAACACCTCCTAGCCCTAGGTATAAAAAGAAAAAAAACTAGATAATTCTCTTGCTCTACTTCAGTTCTCTAACTTCTCTTAATCTCTTTCTCTAACTTCTCTGAATCCCTTTCTCTACTTCTCTAATTAGTAAACCAGAAATGATAATAAACCATTTTCATGTAATGGGTTCTCTAATTTATCATTTTCATGTAATGGGTTCTGCAAATTTTATCAACAACAGTAGATATCTTTAGCTATTGATGGAAAACCTAAAAAATTCACAAAATTTTTCTGTAATTTTGTAAGTTATTGATTCAATAACACATATTTTGAGTTCTTAACGGAAAACCCATGTCTTTTTTATCATCAGAAAATGAAAATTTGTGATGGTATTAGATTTAATTTGAATTCATATATATGTTACAGGAAGTAGAAATATTTGGTTTTATCTCTAAATTTAAGTTAGGGCAAGAAGAATGAAACATTTAGAATAGTCAAATATGGGTGTTTAACATTATCTTTTAGAGCCTAAGTGCCTTAGACTATAGGTTTTGATTTACTGATTTGCTTTCCATATACTGGATAGTGGATAAAAGAAGAAAAGAAATTTAAATTGGGTCCTGTTTAATTTTGGGGATTTTTGATTTTAGATCTTTAATTTTGGTCTTTGATTTTCATGATGATTTTCATCATAATTTTGGTCTTTTTGATGATTTTGTCTCTGTAGCTCATTATTCTTGAGAGTTGTTTCGTTTGATGCATGCGGAGGAATTGCATAAACACAGATCTTCTTAAGGAGAGGATGAATCTAACTTGGGACAGCTACGGGATGGTGGGAGATGAATGCGATGGCTGCTGTAAATTTGGAGGAGATCAAAAGAAAAATTCAGTGACTCAACAATATTTATTTCCAGATCTTCGAGTGCATACTCAACACTTCAGTTATCAAAGGACGATCCAGTGAATTCATACACCACAAACCTACTATATCGATCATCTTTTTATGGTAGCCTCTTCTCTTCTTCAGTCATTACCCCAGCAACCAAGAACCGGATCTGGGAAATACAGTCGTGAAATGAATGATTAATTGTCAGTAGTTAGCGTTACTTTGATATTCTGCAATTCAAACATATAATATGTCAAATTACATGTTTGCATCTTCTATGTGTGGTTTATTAATGTATTAATTGCTGTAATTTCAACTACATTTTTGGTCACCTGGTTGATTTTAAGAGATGGAAATTGAAATGTTGGAAATTAAAATTTTAAGAGATGGAAATTGAAATGTTGATGATGCCCATTGCCTTTTGAAACTTTTGTTATGATTTTAGTATGTCTGTAACTGTGATAAAATATGCTTTTTGTTGAGTTCGTGCTGGCATATAAAATGTTTCTTTTAATGTTACAGCGCATTCCTCAAGAACTCCATGTAGGTTGGTAATGGGCGCTCATCTTTTGACATGGCTTGATGATGCTCTAACCCCTCTTCTGGAAAACATTTTGCCTTTCTATGAGATAATTTAGATGGCCTGAATGTGGCCGGAAATATCCCAAAAATCGATTTCTGGCGAGTTGACTCAACAAAAACCAGCTAACCCGTGAGCTCCCGTGAACCCGCAAGCTTTACCCGGGACGGGCGCGGGTTGGAGAAATGACCACCCGTGAAGAATTTCAACCCGCAAGCTTAGGCTTGTATTAACCCGTAACCCGCGGGTTGGTCACAAGCCAGCCCCTCCCGCCCGTTTGCCAGCTCTATTACATACTATAAGTTGAGATTTTCAGCCCATTCCATAGCTTGCAGCAATCCCTCACATTCTGCATGTTCCAAATTTAAGTATCTGTCCGCATAGGCACACTTTGCTTGCTCGAAATTTCCTGCAAAATTACGAAGAATTAGTTCAATGCCTGAGTGGTTTTTATCGATTTTTTTAAAAATTGCATCACAACAAATAGAAAAATATGGGCTGTCAGGCGGAATCCAATGAGTCTGGACTGAATTATTGCTTGTGATTGCTCTGTTGTATGCATGAGTTTCCTTCTTTTTCATCTTTTTACCTGTTACCTGGTTCAGCTGCTGTATATTCTTTATTACTTGTATTGGGTTTGGTTTAACATTCTCAAACACAGACTTATATCGAGCTTTCCAGATCTCCCAAACCGTATTATCCATTTTAACTACCCAATCATCATTCAAAGCATTCATCTCATCCTCAAATGAACTATTAATCCAATCACTTACATAATTATTGGCTCTTTATACGCTTCTACTAGCTCCTGAAATAGATAACACGACTGCTCTTGAGAAAAGGCATTCCTACAGAATGTGGGATGTTGTTTCTATACTCTAATTGCATATCTTGCAGTTTTCACCACTGCACTGCATTGGTTTTTCCATTCTTTCATTACTAGGCACGATGTCTTTGAAACACTTCCATATAAAGTGCTTGACTCGCGGAAGAGTATCAATTTCCCAAATTTTCTTGTACACCTTTGCTTTGTCTTTATCATATATCTCATGCCTGTTTGTTTTGATATCTACGAACTTGTCATATACTGATTTGACCGTAGGAATTTTCCATTACGAGTTAGAGTCCATACCAATTTGTCTGCAGTGATTGTAGTGATTCGAGTTTGAAGTATTCTTTCAGCATCAGGTTGGGCAAAAAGTCTTCGTATCAAATCAACTTTCCAACTCTTGGTTTGAGAATCAATTAGATCATTGACCTTAGCATAATCCTTTGCCTCTAACATCTACCACGGGTGGGTTAAGCATACCCCGTATCCAATTTTTATTCCAAGTTTGAATGCTTGTTCCATCTCCCACAATCCAGAAACTGTGTTTCTTGACAAACTCCATGCTGCCTTGTATACTTTGCCATGCCCGTGTAGAATCCTTTTTCTTCTTTGCATGTAATGCTGATCGCTGGAAAATATGTTTGCTTTAGAGCAGAAGCCCACAACTGATCTTGTTGTTGACATAATCTCCAAGCAGCTTTTGCCAGTAGAGCTTGATTATAATAGACCAAATCCCTGAAACCCATACCTCATGTAGCTTTGCCCCTACTAATTTTTGGCCAAGCAGCAATATATAATCCTCCACTTTCTTGTTTATTCCACCAATAGTCTCTCTGCACTTTTGATTGCTTTCAAATAGTGATTGTAGTAGTGGTAAAAACAGGGTCTTTTCAGACTTGTGAAGAAAACAATTTTTCTAGATTTAAATTAAACATGCAACTAAATAAAATAATTCAAAGTTTTGGAGAAAAACACCAAGACTAGGATTCCACCAATGACCATTTTAATAGTAAACTCTAAATAGTTCTTATGCAATTTTATCTTTAAAATCAATTCTAATATTTGCCTCAAATAAGTTTTTGAAGTAATAATTGTAATTAAAAAGTATAAAACATCAAAAGTTACTAAAACCCAGCATGCTTCATCAAGTCAATTCACAATTACTCAATAAAAACTATTAATTCAATTTTAATTCGTGCAAATAATCAAATAATAATATTGCAAATAAATATAAAAATTAGAATTATACCAATAAATTACCAATGGCTTCCTCCGTCGTCTCGGCTAATGGGTTTAGCTCCTCATCCCAAAAACACACTCACAAGATAAATTCATGGCTAAAATAGATGTTTTTATTGATGATTATATGATGAAATAGGAATTAGCAACGCTGTAGTGGTGTTACAGCGCCACTGTTACAAAAGAGTATGGTAATTTAAGACTGCTGTAAACGATAACTATCTACTGTTGTGAAACAACGACAGTGGTATGAAAATAAGTCTGCTGAAGAACGACTGACTCTGCAAGTCTGTTCTTCGTGTTCTTCAGAAGCTTTAATGGCAGCAGCAGCAGCAGCGTTGTCTCCTCTATAATTGCTTCTCCTAGGCTCTCATCGACTCTAAACTCTCTCCTAAAGGTTTCTAAACTTTTCTATGACTTGAACCAACTCTTATATAGTCTTTTAATCCCCAAAAATCTCTACTGAATCCGACTTTTTCTTTTCTTTTTCTTCTCGGCGCTGTTGAGAGAATAATCACCTCTTCAGTGTTTGTACGCGTCTGTTAGCTATAAAATAGGTACCAAACTCTTCTTAAGACGTGAACAAGACTAAATACATTAATTTCCAGCGTCAAACTCTCCCAAATATCTCTCACAAATCTTTGAAACTTGAACAGAAAGTACGTGTCCTGTTTGAACTTTGATTACTTCTCCCGGCCATTCCAGCCCAATTGGTTGGGTCCAATTGATTGTATCAGGCCTGTTTAGTCATGCAGAGTCCATACGTACCAAATACAGCAATTGAATCTCCTAAAATCACGTCCAAAATTCGATCTTCAAATCTGCCAGACGCTGCATGCATTTTCCCGCCATTTTTTTAATTCAAAACGTGAAGAAGGTGGGTGCCCTTATCCTGTGCTGTTCTCCCTTTAGCAGTTGCCTGGAAATAGGTCACCCCTTAGTAATTAGGTTACCCCTTATCCAAAATCAAGGGTCCGTATAGCAAGTGTCCTCTGAGGCATTTTCCGCACTTTTTTCGGGGTTCCTCCGGGGTATTTCTGGATACTTCCGGTACACTTCTGAGGCGCTTCCGGTACGTTATCAACGGAGGTCCAGATGCCACATTTTTAGCCAAATTCGCCGCAAGAGATTATTTTCCAAAAACACCTACAAATACATAAAATAACCAAATAAGTACAATATCGAGTACTAACAATATATACAAATGAGCTATATTAGACACATAAATGCGTCCATCAACTTTGTCCATTTCCTTAATAGTATTGTTAAGTATCTTAACCCATATTATGGGATGGAAGAGCATTTAATACATGTTTGATAATTACATATCTTCGACTGGGTAAGTATGCATAATGGGTATGTGTACTACATCCAGTTCGTGAGTTGTAATGCTAAGGTATGCATACTTGTAGATGGGGAAATACGATTTGCTGGTTTTTAAGGAATTGAGGAGACGACCGTAAGGAGGAGACTCCTCGAACCGAGCGAAATATTAAACCTCACACAGATGCACCGCTGCAAAGGGGGTTCTTTAGATTCGAGAGATAAATCTGTAGTACTCCGGCCTAAATCAAGACAATGACCGTTCCAGAGTAAATTCGGTCACAAGAGAGGATGGGTTGATCTGTAGGAGGGAAGCTGGGAAATGTGTGGAATCAATGGTAATCAAAGATTGTGGGTGTGTGAATTATGAATATGATAAGCTCTGAATGATTGAAATTGCTTAATTGAGAGTAGTTGCTCAATTGATGAGTTGATGATCTCGTGTTGTCGATGAGACGTGAGATTGATGATATTGTTGATGATGTCGATTCAATAATGATTCAGAGACTTATTTATATTGCTGGAATTTTAGACACCACGATTCCATGAAGTGTGACAGTTGATGGAATCAAGGAGTGGGGAAGTGGAGATCGTGTTTGAAACCAGTTGCTCAACGTGTGGAGACTTGGTCGATTTTCCACCCACTACCTCGTGAATTTCTTCAACTGATTGCACGACTTGCTCACATTCCATCGTGTGTTTGAACGCACGTGCCGTAGACCGCCAGACAAAAACCCTAAGTGATATCCCCCCAAGTGACACGATTGACGTCTCGTGGTTTGTTAGTCAATTGATGACTTCGTGGTTTGATGGGACGATGAGTCCATGTAGTTTCTGAATTAAACATGATGTTCTGAAACTCACGAATTAAACATGTCATGAGACAGAGGTATAGTTCTTACGATGAAGTGAGCAAGTATTGCTCATTCGATGGATCGTTGAATATCGATTGTTGAGCCCATATTCCTTGGTTTGAGAAAATATTTATCATCTGAGAAAGTGTTGCCCATGTGATGAATTGTTGAATATTTGATCGTCTGAGCATGTGTTGCTCATCTGATGGATTATTGGCAGCGTACCAAAAATATTAATTAGAATACTGGTCGTTGAACCGAGCATAATTAATAAAATTAATGACCATGAGGCCATCGTAAAATTATTAAGGTTGGAATCTGGAATGATGATCCTTGGATTCAGAAACCCTAATTTGATCAATTGATGATCAATTCATGGTTCGTCAGAAGTTTAACCATGGGACGAAGGAGGGAGCGACTACATGGGACCGTGGATCAACCATGTAGTGTCCATATGCTCATGTGAGCAAATACGAAGAACTCTTTGTAGAGTTGACGATTTGTTGGTGAAAGAATGATTAAATGCTGGTTTAATCATTTATTCGAAAATGCTCGTCTGAGTCTTAGGTGAGAAAACCTAATTAATTATGACGAGACGAGGGACCGACCATGGAGTCATGAAACCGTCCCTGGGTTGTCATGTGACCGCCTGACGATCACTTCATGAAAATCTAAAGTGTTTGGAAGAGTTTTGGACCTAATACGAGCAATTGTGCAAATTAGGTCAAAACTGTGAAAATTGATGGGACCGGCTTCCGTGAGATAAAGAGCCAATCTTGGTCGGTCAAGATAGCGTGCTCGTGTCCCCAAGGCGTCCGCGCCTCAGTCCTGAAAATTTTGATATTTTCTGGCGTGCAATTGATCATCCATTCGAGAAAATATGCCAAAATTAGGGTTGCGACGAAACTGAGGAAAACACCATGAGATGATGAAAAATAATTATAAAATAAGGAATGAGGAGGCGTGGGACCACCGTGGTCAAGGAATGGTCGGCCGGTCGTGACCACGGTCCCGTGGTGCCTTTTCCTTAATTTTATAATATTTTGATGATTTTATGAAAAATTCATGAATTTTGAAAAATTTGATGAATTTCGGGAGTTTCCATGAATTGAAGGAGTTTTCATGAGTTCATGGAAGCAAAATATTAAAATAATAAAAACACGGGCGTGTGGGACCATAGAGTAATGGCCGGCCGTCTATGGACCGGTACCACGAGTTTTTCATATTTTTTTTTTAATATTTTTAGGTATTTTTGATGATTTGAGGGAATTTTTCCTAATTTGAGAGAAATACCATAAAATCAAGGAATTTGATGAATTCAAGGAAAATAGGATAAATAGTAATAAAATAATAAAGCAAAGGGCATGTGGGACCGGCTAGGGCATGGCCGGACGGCTAGTGGCCCGGTCCCACAAGTTTTCATAATTTTATTTTATTTTATTATTATATGATGATTTGTGCAAAAAAATACCATGAAATCAAGGGGTTTTTTCATGAAATTAGAGAAATAATAATAATAATAAAAATAATGAGGAACCGTGAGGTGTGGGGCCGGCTGGGACCAAGGCATGGTCGGTTGGCCAACGGTCACGCCCCACACTTCTTTCCTTAATTTTATATTATTTTTTACGAATTTATGAAAATACCATGAAACCGAGGAGTTTCCTCGAGACGAAGGAGATTTAATAAAATGAGAGAATTTTCATCAAATCATGGAAAATAATAAAAATGCATTAAAAATATAAAACTGGCGTGGGATTGACCACGACACGGTCGGTCGGTCGTGTGCCCATGTTCCTAGCACCTTGGTCAATAATTTTTAATTATTTATTATTTTCTTCCCTATTTTGCATAGGTTCATCGTTTCGTTATATTTTGAAATACTCGTTCGTGTAGTGACTGTTAGTGTATCGTCGTTGAATACACTTTCACCATTTGAATCAGGGCTTACTTAGAGGTAGCTCAGACGCCCGGTTGTTGATTATTTATTACTAATTGTGGAATTCAGTGGAGAATTATTCACAAAACTGAGTAATAAGATGTTTATTATTAATTCATAGGATCAGCTGAGGATTCGACTACGAATTCAGAATAATAAAATGAGCATTACTATTCGATGGGATCGTAGATTCGACCATAGAATCGGAGTAATTAAGATTTATTTATTACCATTCATGAGACCAGTTGTGGATTCGATCATGAAATAAGAGTAATGAGATAATATAGTTATTGCTATTCTATGAGATCAAGCCGTGGATTCGATCATAGAATCAGAACAATTGTTTATTGCCATTCTGTGGGACCAGTCGCAGATTCGACCATGGAATATGAGCAATTGTTATTGCCATTCCATGGGACCAGTCGTGGATTCAACCATGGAATAACATCAATTGTTATTGCCATTCCATGGGACCAGTCGTGGATTCGACCATGGAATAGGAGCAATTGTTATTGCCATTCCATGGGACCACTCGTGGATTCGACCATGGAATATGATCAATTATTATTGCCATTCCATGGGACAAGTCGTGGATTCGATCATGGAATATGATCAATTGTTATTGCCATTCCATGGGACCAGTCGTGGATTCGACCATGGAATAGGAGCAATTATTATTGCCATTCCATGGGACCAGTCGTGGATTCGACCATGGAATAGGAGCAATTGTAATTAGGAATAATTAACTTTGTGGCTCTATACTAGCAGAGCAAGCTATCTAGGAGCCGTCCATCTCGTGATACTATATAGAAATAATCACTGAAAGTGTTCAGTATTCATGAGATATGCCGTTATCCAGTCGTGAGACTACATATCTACATGTACTCTGAGAGAAAGTACTCTCCGTTGAGATTTCGATGAGAGACCCGTGTCTCAATACTCACGTCTGATTGCTGGATCAGAGCTTCGTATAATTATGAGTTTACGATTTTAGCCCTTGTCGAAAATCCACCATCTACATTAAGTCCCCTGCTTACTGAGGAAAGCTGTGTTCCTCAGTCAGCATTAAATGGTGATTTTCAGGCCATAAATAATAATACCAGCAATTGAACTTAGTCGTAAGTTGAGACGATATCGGATTTAGAGAGCATGAGCAAACCACGACTTGATGAAGGTTTCAATGTCATGATTGGAGCATCGTTTGATGAGCATAAATTGGTGTTGAACCGCTGGTTTGGACGATGGGACCTTGGTCGTTTAGGATTCGCGGGCCGGGCCCAAGAAAAGAATCCGTTTTAGCGCAGACGCTCATTCGTTCGTTAGTTTAAGAAACAACAAAATAGACCTGAGTCTAATGATAAAAATTTGTCTATAAGCTTTCACGAAAAACAAAATTTTATTTTTAAAATATGTGAGATCTCACAAAGTGGAATAAACTCTCGTTTCAAAGGTGGATGCTCGCGTGAAGGAGCAAAATATATATATTTTTCAAATTCACGTGAGTTTCACGTTAAAATATATTTTGTAAAATCAATGTTTTGATTTTGAACAATTGTTGAAAGTAGACAACCATACATGGTGAAAGAATGTCTATATGTGAGTTTTCACAATCGTAGAATGGACGTCTGTCCAGATTTTGAGAAACCAGTGAATGTTCACGTTGTAAAATTTACGTGGGTTGTTCACGCTTTTGTGAAAATCATGTCAGAATTTTGCTCGTCTTAGCAGGTTTGAAGGAACGAGCAAGATTTGAAGTATTAACTCATGTACTGTTAGTGGAATCGTAAACAGGTAAGAGTTGAAAGTTACCATTTTTGCAGACGCTGATGTGAGCATCTTTATTCCATGATTCATTGTTTTGCTGAATCATGCGCTTTGTATAAATGATGCGCTGAATGTTATGCATCTGTCACAGCCACTTTGCAAGAATGACTGACTCCCGTGATGACACTTTCAAAGGAGATGTCTCAAGGGATGACATCTCCGCGGGTGTAACTTCAAGAAATGGTACTTCTGGGACCTCTGAGTGATGGTGAGAGATCCTTCATACTGAGTTGTACTCATGGTTATTTCATTAACTATACCACATGATGATCATGTAGTGAGGTTTCAGATCAATGTAGACTCCTCGGAAATGGAAGAAAGTCTTCGGGGCGGAGCACCCAGAAGTAAGGACTACAGGATGTTAGCAAATGACGTGCAGTCCCCAACCGTTTCTTTGGTGAGTTGTTAGCGCTCCTTGTGTCATGACTTTTTCCTGCCCGTGCAATTAGGATCACGAGACCAAGGTTTTGTTATTTATTTTCAGACCTTTTCTCCATCGATTGAAGGTCTTCAACTTGTTCCCAGGCGAACAATTCAGGAACCCAGTACTTATGAAGACGTCGATGTAAATATCTCTTTCATGCAGGTGATCGCGGCATCTCCTTGAATGAAATAATAATAATTTTTGTTGATGAATCCAGGAAGAAATCATTGTAGATAAGGATCATGTTGATGAAGCGCACTCTTCTTTGGGAGATGGGAATATGGAGACTTCCCGAAATCCCGAACCGAATGGAGATAGCGGTGTTGTCAACGGAGATTCTGGCATCGTCGAGCCTTCAAATGATTTAGAGACTCCCTTAGTAAGTATATCTCCTGTAATTTCTTCAAAGAAGTATGATATCTCTGATTCGTGAATGAATGAATGAAAACCCATGTGAATTTATGGATAACTTTGCCGAAATACGTCACCGGAAAATTTCAGACTTCAGATTTTACTAGAAACGCTTTAGAATCTTCGTCCGAAGTCGGATTTTCGCGGTTTTCATATGTATCTTCAAGCCCAGGAAATTTACAAGCTTTGGTAAAGAAGATCTTTGAAGTTTGAGCATGTTTAGGGCCTGAAAAAGGCGAAATAGTGAACTTCCAGGAGACCTTCAGAACTTTTTCAGATGGCATGTTGCTCCATGTTTTAGCCACATATCTTTGCTCGTTCATCGGATTGTCATGAAATTTTGAGAAGTTGTAGAGGACATCCGTACAAAGAGAATGGTATATAACCCATCTTCAGATTCCTCGTAGATTGCTCCCAGTTCGTCTTTTAGTACAGGGAAGAGTACAGTTTCTTCAGACGAGGTTACCGTAAAACGTATTTTCATAACTTTCATGCTATTTGATCGTGCCTTGAGTGTATAATGATTAATATTGATAATGTTGGATTGATTGTATGATGTATTTTATGATCTCATTTGGTTTCAAGCTTAAATGACTCTAACCTCATGTAATCTTCGTATTAGGTGCCAAATACCGAAGTTGAGGATATTGAAACCAATGAGGATAACTCAAACTTCCCTGGAGTTATTGATGAAGAGACAACCATCTCTGCACTTCAAGGCCATGAGAAGGTTGTCATTGAAGTCTTGGAAACTCAGATTGTTGCTGCTTCAGTGATAGAAGAAACCGAAACACCAGTAGAGAATACTGAAGAAGCTGTTGCCCTGGAGGCTGCTCCAGTAATTGAGAACCGTATAGAGGTGCATGAATATCCAAGTGAAGGAGTTGCTTTTGATCCTCCGTTCAATGCTTCACTCCCGTATCATGAACTAGTTGGCGGATTCAGCGTTCCCATTGGATATGCAGGCTTGTCCGGAGCATAGTTATTTCTTGACGAGGCAAGTAGAAGCCATATTAAATGATATCCGCATCACAACTGGAAATACTGTCACCCGGGATGTACTCTTTGATTGGGAGTGCAACTTGAAGAAATCTGAAGAACTTGGCTTCAATTTGAAGTGGCTTCGTCAAAAGATTGATGCTATAAGGAAAGCGGTGGAAGGTGACACTTCTTTCACCACCAGTGATGCCATGTTGAAGAAGATGGATGAAGAAAAGCAGAAATCTTATTTTGCTGACTTTCTTTAGTTTTCTTTCCATGATATCTTGAACCTTGGACTTCTGAGAGATGTGAGGTTTTATTCTGGTCTTGATTTCTTGATCGGTTTTGGATTGTGAAATCGATCGTCTTGACAAGTGGACCGTCAGTCCCCAGTATTTTGTTAAGTCTCTCCCTTTAGTTTTCCCTTATTCTGGTGAGACCTAGATAGAGGACCCAGGTAGAAAAATTGATGTAAAGACCTAGGTGGTCGAAGTTGGAGGTACCTTGATGAAGGACTTAGCGAAGAGACCTGGTGGACACCGATCGACTGTGGAAGTCATGCATGTTGTATGCTCTATAAGTTGTAGGGACCTCATACAAGGTCGGAATTCAATGCTTGACCCCAACTTTCGAAGATAAGAGGCTGAGTTATCACATGAGAAAAGAATCACTCAATTTGGAGTTGTAGAGGTCATCCAACGAAGCGTGCGCATTTGTAATTTGTAATCCCGTACAAATTTTTCAGATTCCGTAGACCTGACGGTAAAGGCCATATCTTTCAGCTCGTATGTCCGATTGATGCACCCTTTTGGTATGTTGTAGAAAAAACATAGACGAACATCTTTCGTTGAGGAAGTATTGTCCCATTCCTCACCCATTGGTACGTTTCTGTAAACCCATGGCCCGGAGCATGTCGTATCTCATTTGTAGAGGCGATGAGAACATCTTGGAGGAGACTTTGGATTATGCTCACCAACCGTGCCAGCTTTGGGAAGACTTTCATGTGAGCATGTTATCAGGTCTACACATATTGATATAAATCATTAGTTCTTGGAGAAGTCTGCTTCATGTGTAACACTTAAGAGAATGATTAGTTGATGAAGCCCTGAGGATGTTGCTCCTGAGACCGTTGTTGGTGCTGAGACCATGAATGATTACGCTCCAGAGATCCTTGTCGATGCTGAGATCATGGATGGTGTTCCTTTAGAGATTATTTGATGTTGATGCCATGGTTGGAATTGCTCCAAAGACCGAAAAAGGCTAGAACCATGATTATAGATATAATCTTTGCTCCTCCATCCAGTGAGCCTTTTACATTCACGAACTAGTTGATGAGTTGAGCGTCCGTAAGATGAAGGTGTACTGAGAGTTCAACCTGAATGCTCTTGAAAGCATAACTTTACCACGAACTGGCTTTGTCAGTGAGTCGACATTGTTGCGGTAGATGACATCAAGAGTTTTCATACTGGATGTGATTGGTGAAGAGAGAAAGTTCCTCAATCATGCAGGGGCTTGTGATGTAGCGAAAACCATGAAGTTTCACGAAATCACCTCAGGTTGCCCAGTGTATATTGAAGGAGTTAGTGTCATCCATGTATGAATGATGTTGCATATGCTTCAGAAGTCTTATCATTGGATAATGAAGACTTATCGTTTAGTTACACTTTGATGTGCTGGTGTTGAATCAATGTGTCATCGTCGAGATATTTGTGCTGAAGCTGTACTCTTTGATTGGGAGTACAATTTGATGGCTTCTTAGATGCTTGAGCGTTGAAGCGTATATCCCTTAAGCATCGAATGTTTGATCATCTCGGCCCCGGAGTATCTTCCATTGATTCATCATCCCTTTCGTTGCGGTAGTGGGAGTGGGATTCGACACTTGTGTAGACATCAGAGCTTTCTGATTTTGTGGAACACATGAACTTGCAGGAGAAACACCCAAAGTGTTCTTTGCCATGTTTGGACATCATCTCGGTAATGAATGTTTCAGTGCTTGATTCGGAGGAGCGTCAGATTCAACCACTTGGTAAAATACTAATGTGGTGAAGCTACCATTCATAACGTCTTGCAGAGTTGCTAGCAGAATTGAGTCCCCATGCTAGGATAGCATGTGAGGAAATAAATGACATAGACGTGGGATGAGACTTTCCTGAGTGGGAACCTCTTGATGGATGTATATGCATCTTTTGCAGGTTCTTTCTTCAACCTCGTCAAAGTTTGAAATTCCTCCAAGTACTCTGATGATGGAATGTCCGTCAAATATTCTGAATCAGATCTTTCTTCGTTGGAGAGACGTGTAACCAAAGGCGCTTTGTAAGTACCCATCTTTTCAGCGTGGATCCACGCTCGTCTAAAGGACATGTCATATCCTGGATCTTCTTGATTATGTGAAACTTGGTTTCTGTCTAGTGTTGAACTTATGTTCACTTTGAGAGTGATATAGCCATAAGTATTCCAAGCGCTCCTTCAAGGTATCTGATTGAGATGGGAGCATGAGTAGCTTCTTGTCGACTGATGCCTGCGGATCTGAGGTTTTCAGTAGAATGATGTTGATGGCGGTGCCAGCATCGATCAACTCATCAACGCTCTTCCAAATTTGTTTCTTTGACTGTGGAAAGCATTCCTCAGTCGTACATCTCTTGGTTTGTGGCTGGAGTCTCAAGAAGTATTTCCGAAATGAACTTCTTGACACGATGTGATTCAGTGCTGTGAACATGTCTCTCTTTTGTGCCTTCGACAGATAGAGCAATTCACGTTCGACCAAGGATTGAACTGCCTCTTTGATAGGTTGTTCAGAGAGTGTAAAGGTTATGATTGGGAGAGGATTCTTGTGTGCTCCTCCAGTGCCCAGTTGAAGCTATTGTGGATCAACCTTCTCTTTGGTGACGTGCTTCAAAATATTACAATTACTTGTCGACTGATTGATAAATCTATGAAGGTGACAGTACCTTGGACTCTTCATGTTGGCTCTCTATGATGAGCAACAGTTTGATTGCACCGTCTTGAACCCAGACTTCCAGTAACTCGATCACTCCTTCATGAGAAGTTTGAGTCTGTCCGATCATTTTCCCGTTCGTTGATGCCAGGTCGAGGTTTGTGCAAGATTGGTTATCCTTCCGTGATGCTTTTGTAGGAAGAGGTGTTGGATGTCGCGTGTTTGAGCAGAATGTTTCCTTTTTATTCCTTGAGCAACAACGTTCATGGAAGGTTGGACATCGTACTTTTTGTTGATCAGGCGTCGGCTGCTCCGAGGTTCCTCGACCTTGTAGACTTTTCTCAGTAAAGAAGGTGTAGTAGTCTCTGATCGTTTTGGCTGCTTCATGAAGTTCTGAGAAAGTGTGGAACCGGAGGTTTTCCAGCAAGGCTCTATAGACCGGGATCATTTTGTTGACGCACAAGTCTACAAGTTGTTGCTATGTGACGTTTGGGTCGTGGCAGTCCAACGCTTGAATTCTGAACCTTTTCACATAATCATCAGGATGTTCGCTGCTCCTTCGAAACATCCTTCCTAGATCAGAGAGAGTGACTTGCTCTGACATGAAGAAGTATTTTATGTAGAAAGCATTAATCATCTCTCCCCAATCAGTTATACTTCCCGGTGCGATGTTGTTGTACCAGGTGTATGCTCTACCTTTTGGAAGAGGAATCTTTGCGTAGCAGCAAGGTACGGAGGATGGTGACGATGGACATGTGGGGTTTTGTCTTTTCCACGGTTCTCCAGAAGGCGTTCCAAATCCTCCCGAGTGATGAAGTTTGATGACTCCTTCGCCGATGGATCGTATGCAGCTTTGCGGACTTCATCATCATCTACTGTATGAATTGGAATTACCTCAGGATCAGCGTCTGAGGATTTTTCCTTCTCTTTTCCTTTTCCTTGGGTCTTCCTTGTATCAGTGAGAGATTTCTGTTGATTAAATAGCTCATTCTGTGCTGTAGCCATATCGGTTTGATTCTTTGCAAGAGTCTCTTGCATTTTGATGAGGTCAGCAAAGGTAGGTGGTGGATTTCCTCTGACTTCCTCAGGGTGTCGGCCGAACAAAGGATGACCCTCTGCATTGACGTGAGGAGGAGTAACGTCACCGCCGTCAGTGTTAGATGCAGGAATCGTTTCCGGGATATCCTCGCTGTCGTTGTTGTTGTTGTTGCCAGTGCTAGCACCATTTGTATTAGAACCTGTAACTAATCCGGACCTAAGACCAGCCATCTTGTGAAATCGCGAGATTGCAACCGAGAGAATGATCTCCCACTGTGGTCGCCAATCTGTAGATGGGGAAAAACGATTTGCTGGTTTTTAAGGAATTGAGGAGACGACCGTACGGAGGAGACTCCTCGAATCGAGCGAAATGTTAAACCTCACATAGATGCACCGCTGCAAAGGGGGTTCTTTAGATTCGAGAGATCAATCTGTAGTACTCCGGCCTAAATCAAGACAATGACCGTTCCAGAGTAAATTCGGTCACAAGAGAGGATGGGTCGATCTGTAGGAGGGAAGCTCGGAAATGTGTGGAATCAATGGTAATCAAATATTGTGGGTGTGTGAATTCTGAATACGATAAGCTCTGAATGATTGAAATTGCTCAATTGATGAGTTGATGATCTCGTGTTGTCGATGAGACGTGAGATTGATGATACTGTTGATGATGCCGATTCAATCATGATTCAGAGACTTATTTATATTGTTGGAATTTTAGACACCATGATTCCATAAAGTGCGACAGTTGATGGAATCAAGGTGTGGGGAAGTGGAGATCGTGTTTGAAACCAGTTGCTCAACGTGTGGAGACTTGGTCGATTTTCCACCCACTACCTCGTGAATTCCTTCAACTGATTGCACGACTTGCTCACATTCCATCGTGTGTTTGAACGCACGTGCCGTAGACCGCCAGACCAAAACCCTAAGTGATATCCCCCCAAGTGACATGATTTACGTCTCGTGGTTTGTTAGTCAATTGATGACTTCGTGGTTTGATGGGACGATGAGTCCATGTAGTTGCTGAATTAAACATGATGTTATGAAACTCACGAATTAAACATGTCATGAGACAGAGGTATAGTTCTTACGATGAAGTGAGCAAGTATTGCTCATTCGATGGATCATTGAATATTGATTGTTGAGCCAATATTCCTTGGTTTGAGAAAATATTTATCATCTGAGCAAGTGTTTCCCATGTGATGAATTGTTGAATATTTGATCATCTGAGCATGTGTTGCTCATCTGATGGATTATTGGCAGCGTACCGAAAATATTAATTAGAATATTGGTCGTTGAACCGAGCATAATTAATAAAATTAATGACCATGAGGCCGTCGTAAAATTATTAAGGTTGGAATCTGGAATGATGATCCTTGGATTCAGAAACCCTAATTTGATCAATTGATGATCAATTCATGGTTCGTCAGAAGTTTAACCATGGGATGAAGGAGGGAGAGACCTCATGGGACCGTGGATCAACCATGTAGTTTCCATATGCTCACGTGAGCAAATACGAAGAACTTCTTGTAGAGTTGATTTGTTGGTGAAAGAATGATTAAATGCTGGTTTAATCATTTATTCGAAAATGCTCGTCTGTGCCTTAGGTGAGAACACCTAATTAATTATGACGAGGCGAGGGACCGACCATGGAGTTATGAAACCGGCCCTGGGTTGTCACGTGACCGCCTGACGATCACTTCATGAAAATCCAAAGTGTTTGGAAGAGTTTTGGACCTAATACGAGCAATTGAGCAAATTAGGTCAAAACTGTGAAAATTGATGGGACCGGATTCCGTGAGCCAAAGAGCCAATATTGGTCGGTCAAGATAGTGTGCTCGAGTCCCCAAGGCGTCCGCGTCCCAGTCCTGAGAATTTTGATATTTTCTGGCGTGCAACTGAGCATCCATTCGAGAAAATATGCCAAAATTAGGGTTTCGACGAAACTGAGGAAAACACCATGAGATGATGAAAAATAATTATAAAATAAGGAATGAGGAGACGTGGGACCGTCGTGGTCAAGGCATGGTCGGCCGGTCGTGACCATGGTCCCGTGGTGCCTTTTCCTTAATTTTATAATATTTTGATGATTTTATGAAAAATTCATGAATTTTGAGAAATTTGATGAATTTAGGGAGTTTCCATGAATTGAAGGAGTTTTCATGAGTTCATGGAAGCAAAATATTAAAATAATAAAAACACTGGCGTGTGGGACCATGGAGGCATGGCCGGCCGGCTATGGACCGGTCCCACGAGTTTTTCATAATTTTTTTATGTATTTTTTTATGATTTGGGATAATTTTTCCTAATTTGAGAGAAATACCATAAAATCAAGGAATTTGATGAATTCAAGGAAAATAGGATAAATAATAATAAAATAATAAAGCAAAGGGCGTGTGGGACCGGCTAGGGCATGGCCGGCCGGCTAGTGGCCCGGTCCCACAAGTTTTCATTATTTTATTTTATTTTATTATTATTATTAGAGAAATAATAATAATAATAAAATAATGAGGAACCGTGAGGTGTAGGGCCGGCTGGGACCAAGGCATGGCCGGTTGGCCAACGGTCATGCCCCACACTTCTTTCCTTAATTTTATATTATTTTTTACGAATTTATGAAAATACCATGAAACCGAGGAGTTTCCTCGAGACGAAGGAGATTTGATAAAATGAGAGAATTTTCATCAAATCATGGAAAATAATAAAAATGCATTAAAAATATAAAACTGGAGTGGGATTGACCACGGCACGGTCGGTCGGTCGTGTGTCCGTGTTCCCAGCACCTTGGTCAATATTTTTAATTATTTATTATTTTCTTCCCTATTTTGCATAGGTTCATCGTTTCGTTATATTTTGAAATACTCGTTCATCCAGTGATTGTTAGTGTATCGTCGTTGAATACACTTTCACCATTTGAATCAGGGCTTACTTAGAGGTAGCTCAGACGCTCGGTTGTTGATTATTTATTACTAATTGTGGAATTCAGTGGAGAATAATTCGCAAAACTGAGTAATAAGATGTTTATTATTAACTCATAGGATCAGCTGAGGATTCGACTACAAATTCAGAATAATAAAGTGAGCATTACTATTCCATGGGATCGTAGATTCGACCATAGAATCGGCGTAATTAAGATTTATCTATTACCATTTATGAGACCAGTTGTGGATTCGATCATGAAATCAGAGTAATGAGATAATATAGTTATTGCTATTCTATGGGATCAAGCCGTGGATTCAATCATAGAATCAGAATAATTGTTTATTTCCATTCTGTGGGACCAGTCGTAGATTCGACCATGGAATAGGAGCAATTGTTATTGCCATTCCATGGGACCAGTCGTGGATTCGACCATGGAATAGGATCAATTGTTATTGCCATTCCATGGGACCAGTCGTGGATTCAACCATGGAATAGGAACAATTGTTATTGCCATTCCATGGGACCAGTCGTGGATTCGACCATGGAATAGGATCAATTGTTATTGCCATTCCATGGGACCAGTCGTGGATTCGACCATGGAATAGGATCAATTGTTATTGCCATTCCATGGGACCAGTCGTGGATTCGACCATGGAATAAGAGCAATTGTTATTATCATTCCATGGGACCAATCGTGGATTAGACCATGGAATAAGAGCAATTGTAATTAGGAATATTAACTTTGTGGCGCTATACTAGAAGAGAAAGATGTCTAAGAGCATTAATTATCCCGATATGAGCTTGTCGGTAAGTCATATCCTTTATATAGTCAGGGTAAACTCGTTGTTTGTTCCTGAAGACGTTATCGCTCTATACTAGCAGAGCAAGCTTTCTAGGAGACGTCCATCTCGTGATACTATATAGAAATAATCACTGAAAGTGTTCAGTATTCATGAGATATGCCGTTGTCCAGTCGTGAGACTACATATCTACATGTACTATGAGAGAAAGTACTCTCCGTTGAGAATTCGATGAGAGACCCGTGTCTCAATACTCACGTCTGATTGCTGGATCAGAGCTTTGTATAATTATGAGTTTACGATTTTAGCCCTTGTCGAAAATCCATCTACAATACTAGGTATGTGTACCCTCACGAAAATTACTGTTCTTGTTTGCATACTGAGTACGCATACTCCCCTGAGTTCACGAGCGCAAACATTTTGGTACGCATACTAAGTATGTGTACCAAGGTGTCTTTAGCCGAACATAAACTGACTAGTACGCGTATTGAGTACGCATACTAAAGGTCCAGAACTTTCCTAGTCTCGCCGATACGTTATTTAGTACGCATACTACAGGTATGGACCCATCACAGTTATGCCAGTACGTATAAAAGGTACGCATACTGAAGTTTCGGACCCAAACTAGTTTTGCCAGTACGTGTACTAGGTAAGCATACTGTTCTGTATCCAGAAGTCGATATTTCTGCAAAACTCTCGATAATCGATTTGAAACATCCTTGGAAGACGACAATGGTAATATTACACATACCACTTGTTTTAAGTAATTCTCAAATGATTACTTGATCAATACTAAACATCCCAAGTTAACATTAAATGATTATCTCACACAGATCATATAAAATGTTCAAGGTTATTTTCACATGATTGAAATGAATCAAATCGAAACATTCCTGAGTAATGATAATCTCACACATATCATTGTTCAAAGCTATTTTCAATTGATCATCTTGAACAGTAAATTGTTCGAATGACATATAACTTAACTCATATTTTGAGAAATATATTTGGAATAAACACAACTCGAAATTTTCATTGCGCAAGAATTAAAGTCTACTTAGTCATACAACCTAGTCTCCTTTTAGTAGATAGAATACAATATATCTGACTGAATAGATGGTCCAGTCTTGACATACCTTTTGTCGACGAAGTTCTCCAAAGTTCTTCAGTTGGTCTTCTTATTCAAATGGTGAACGCGGTGAAGTCCGATGCACAACTACACACTTTTATCCTAAACCGAGACATGACTATGTTGTAGACTAGAAATCAAGATACAATTTTGATCAACTAAATTTGACAACAAGCTTGAGATATCAACACTTGCGAGTTCGACCGAGCAATGCTCTAACATTTTGGTTTTATTATGTTTTTAAAATTTAGTAACTTAAAAGCCAAAGTTCTTAGTGTATCTAGTAAATAAGGATTTTGATGGGACCCCAACCCATTTTTTAAAGGTGCATTAATTTTTTATCAATTCCCAACATATATCTTCCAACAATCTAAAAGAAACCCGATTTGTCCCAAATGCTCTATTTGTTCAACTGATATGAAAAACCCTTCTTCCTAAGAAGAAAAGGGAACACGGGAAATATCAGCTTCGAGTTTTGCATGAAAATAAACTTTGCATTTTGAGTCTAAAAATAGAATTTTCTTTTGTTGCGTTGCATTCGATTGATTGGTGCTTTACAAATGTAAGTTAACATCAACGGTATTGTTAATTATATCTTGGCTAAACTTAGTCTGTATTCGTCATGGGCCATTTACAGGAAGGTTATTCTTTTAGGAAAGAGGAAAATCTCGACTCAATACTGTTAGAGCATTGCTCGGTCGAACTCACAAGTGTTGGTATATCAAGCTTGTTATCAAATTTAGTTATCAAAACTATATTTTTATTTCTGGTCTATAATTAGTTAAGTCTCGGTCTAGGATAGTGGAGTTGAGAAACGAACCAGTCATCATTTGCGTTCTACCGTTTAAAGGCGAAGATCAACCGAAACTTTTGGAGAACTTCATTTACAAAAAGGTAAGTGAAGACTGAACCACCTATTGCTCAAGTTATATTAGCTTTTCTATCTTTGAGACGATTGTCGCATAACCAATTAGACTAGCTAGCATAGACAAGAATTTCGAGTCGAAAACTAATTATTTAATTTACGAATTTCTCGAAATATAATGGCTAAGCTTAATGAACATTTGTTCATACTTGACCAAATTCAGTGAAATTTATTATTCAGAACCAAATTATGATTCAAGTTTTTCATTTGAAAATAGTCTAGAACAGTGATATGTGTCATTGATGTTATTCAGGAATGTTTCGAATCGATTTAGAGAAATATATAACTACTATATTTGAAATACAAGACAATGTTATCAGTCTTACAAACTGATAAAACTGTTATATGTCTGAAGCCGTATTACATGTATTTGTACAAGTAGCAGAATAAATATATATCGACTTTCAGATTTGTGTGATATGCATACTCGTATGTACATCATGGGAAATATGTTTTTTTCGTGATCCGTATAGGTATGTATATTCGTATACAAACCATTGTGGAACTGTGGTAAGGGAACCGGGTTAAAATAATCAAAAGGTATGCGGGCCAAAACAATTCTATGTTTTAGAACCAGTTTAGTACCAGAACCGGTATGCAAGCTGAATATTATGTGAACTTCGGAACCGACAAAGGTTTTGAGTTTGCAAACCGGTACGTGAACTAAAGAGTTATGTAGACTCCAGAACCTTGAGTTGGTTCAAAGTTTGCAAACCGGTACGTGAACTGAAAAGTTCTGCAGAGTCCGGAACTCGGTAATTGCATAAGTTTGCAAACCGCCTTATGAACTGAGAAGTTCTGTATACTCCGGAACTCGGTTATTGGATACAAATTTGCAAACCAGTCCGCGTACTGTGACTTAGCCGATTCATGAACGATTCAAGTAATTGTACTTTATACATTTACAAACTATGTCGATTATGATTCAATTGAGATTAAGTTATTTCTATGAAGTAATTTGCATTTGATCAATTCTCTAATTAACAGTAGACTCATTTGATCACATGATTGTGACTCAATATTAACGTCTTACTGAACATGAAAATGAGTGTTAAGCTTTTACGTTCAAATCGGCTAGTTTCGGCTAACCATGTTGAACATAGTCTTTATACACGATTCGGTTACGGTTTACCTAACCATAGTGTATATCTTGTATATGTGAATAAGATTCAAAGATTTCATCTAACGTTGAATATTGTTTGCTTGGTTCCAAAGCTATCTTAGCTTAAACCTAAAGCAACCTAGGCTTTGAAGTCTATATAAGGGGAACTCTTGGCAACTGGGATCTTTGAATCCTGACACTACTTTTTGGTGTGTCCTAGTTGTATCTAGAGTCGTCCTCTCCATAAACCCTTTTAGGGTTTAGCGACTTCAAAGACTTCATTGGGATTCGTGAAGCTAGGTCCAGTTATATTTTATCTTGATAACTCGAGTATCCTGATCTTGATTGTTTGTAGAGCCATTCTCCATCAATCAAGATAGATAGTAATCGACAAAGTTTTTTCGTCTCATACTTTGTTGATTCCGCAAGTTTTATACTTGTGAGGTGAATAATAATCTAGCTTGCACTTCGGGTTGCATAAGTCTGGACTTTGAGGATAGCCAGACTTTTGTCTAAAGTTGCTATCAATTTCCATCACCTGGATCTATCATTTGGTCTGATCATCCGTTTAGATCATAAATCAGGAAATCAATAATATGTTTAATCTGTGGGAGGAAGATCTGGTTTAAAGTCTTCAATTGAGTTGAAGCAACTCTTAGTTGGTGTGAGACCGCCTAAGGGAATCAATTGCGAGGAATCCTGCTGGGATTCAAGAGGCGTAAGGATCGCGATTGTAACTGAATCAGTGGGAGACTGATTTCGGGATCAACTACATTCCAAACCGAAGTTAATTGGTAGTAGGCTAGTGTCTGTAGCGACTTAATACCGTTTGGTGTTCAATCTGGACTAGGTCCCAGGGTTTTTCTGCATTTGCGGTTTCCTCGTTAACATAATTTTTGGTATTTGTGTTATTTCTTTTTCTGCATTATATTGCTTATCTTTATAATTGAAATATCACAGGTTGTGCATTGATCAATCAGAGTAGCTAGGTCCAACCTTGTTAGTTGGATAAGACTTGATTGATCCTTGGACATTGGTCTTTGGTACCGTCCAAGAACTCTCTTTGTAGTTAGGTTCACAGATTCATTTCTGTAAACATTCTAACAACAAGAGAGAAAGAGATATAACTCTAGACACTTTCCTTGATTGAGTTTTTACTCTCGGAGTTGTGTTGAGTTTGTCCATACAAATTGCCTAAGAAAAAGTTGGTGGTGTATTTTGGTACCCCCGGCGTTTTCAGTTGGTATTAGAGTAGGCATACATGTTAAGACCTAATAAGTGTGTGTTTGAAGCAGTCTGACTATATGGACAGAGACGAAATCTCTACAAACGCACACCAGAATTCCTTAGAGATTCTTCAGGATCTATTTTTCTCAAGACTTTTTGTCTCACATGATGATCTCGATTCAATTAAGACTTATAATATCTTCAGTGATGTAAAGAATCGACGGGAAAAATTAAAAAAATCCTCTGCAATTGTTAAAAAAAACACGTTATGTTAAGAGTAAGAAGTTGCGCTGTCTTAAAAGATTTTTAAACAGTGTATTTAATTAGGAATGCAACATAAGGGGATCTGTTGACGAAGATCTTTTTATGGCTTTTGAAAAAACATTTAAGTTCTTGGAATACATTGTTGTGATCATAAGTAAGGAGATACCCCTTCGTAGCTCAGTCTCTAAAAAGACTTGCTATCAGTGTGGGAAACCTGGGCATGTCAGAAAAACGTGTACAACTGCTACAATTTTGACTACTTCAGATGATATTGGTAAATCATCTCTTGATCACCATGAGGATGAAGAAACTACTTCAGAAAACTATCACGCCAGATTGGTTTGTGAGTTGGATGATTATCCAACCTCTTGTTAGCAAGATTCTGGGTTCACTTCATCATGTATCAATTTAAGATGGCGAAAGTTGTTGTAAAGGATTGTTTCTGTTTTTTTAGGTTCCGTATTTTATCTATCATTTGTTTAAGTTCCCTGATCACATAGCTAAAATAAGAAACTTGTAATAAATTATGATCATAACATCACAAGTTGTTGAGCTGGCTCCATTTTCACGATGTCGTAAGATCGATATATATTACGGGTCTTCTATTTTCTGTGATTGTCAATTCATTTTCTTGTGCTCTATAAATTTCCATAGGGTTATCTTATTGAAATTGATAATCTTATCAATTTTGTTGGAATTGTTCCGCAATTTAAAAACATGGTACGATTGTATCTCCTGACGAAATATTTTATTTATTTTTTTTTAAAAAAAGGGGGAGGAAGGGAACTTTGAACTTGAAGTCCCACACCCGAACCTGGCCAAGCCCACTATGGCTTTATTAAAAGAGTATGCGTACTCCCCTGCTCCATCTTCTTCCGTGAGTTCACGAACGAGATTAGAAATTGAGGTTAGGGTTTCCGAACTGGTGTGATGCCTTCATAAATTGAGTTGTTAATTCATAATTTTTGGGTCTTTCTCTTTGTTTCAAGTAAGTACATAATGAAGGAGGAAATCAAGCAATCATCTTTAAAAGGAGCTATTCAAGTAAGATCAAATATTTTTTATTTATTTTTTTATATATGACAATAAGAAAAGGAGTTTGTAAAAAACCCAAGCATAAAAAAATTCCCGAAGAACCTAGGATCTGTTTTATTAACACGGAGCTATTCAAGGGAGAGATTATTAGAGCATTGCTCGGTCGAACTCACAAGTATTGTTATATCAAGCTTGTTGTCAAATTTAGTTGTCAAAACTATATCTTGATTTCTAGTCTACAATTAGTTAAGTCTCGGTCTAGGATAGTGGAGTTGAGAAACGAACTAGTCATCATTTTGCATTCTACCGTTTGAAGGCCAAGATCAATCGAAGCTTTTGGAGAACTTCATCAACCAAAGGTAAGTGAATACTGAACCACCTATTTCTTAAGTTATACTCACTTTTCTATCTTTGATACGATTGTCGAATAACTAATTAGACTATATTGCATAGACAAGAATTTCGAGTCGAGAACTAATTAGTTAGTTTACGAATTTCTTGAAATATAATGACCAAGCTTAATGAACATTCGTTCATACTTGATCGAATTCGGCAGAGAACAATTTATTGTTTGGAACAAAATCATGATTCAAGTTTATCATTCGAAAATAGCCTGGAACAGTGATATGTGTCATTGATGTTATTCAGGAATATTCCGAATCGATTTAGAGAAATATATAACTATTATATTCAGAACACAAGACAATATTATCAGTCTTACAAACTGAGAAAACTGTTATATGTCTGAAGCTGTATTACATGTATTCGTACACGTAGCGGAGTAGCTATATATCGACTTTCAGATTTGTGTGATATGCATACTTGTATGTACATCATGGGAAATCTATTTGTTTCATGATCCGGATAGGTTTGTATATTCGTATACAAACCATTGTGGAGATGTGGTAAGGGAACCGGGTTAAAATAATCAAACCGGTATGCAAGCCAAAATAGTTCTATGTTCTAGAAACAGTTTAGTACCCAAGACGGTACGCAAGCTGAATGTTCTATGAACTCCGGAACCGTCAAAGTCTTGAGTTTGCAAACTGGTACTAATAAAAAGTTCTGTAGACTCCGGGACCTTGAGTTGGTTCAAATTTTGCAAACCGGTACGTGAACTGAAAAGTTATGCAGAGTCCGGAACTCGATAATTGCATAAGTTTTCAAACCAGCTTATGAACTGAGAAGTTCTATAGACTCCGGAACTCGTTTATTGGATACAAATTTGCAAACCAATCCGTGTACTGTGGCTCAGCCGATTCACGAACGATTCAAGTAATTGTACTTTGTACATTTACAAACTATGTCGATTATGATTCAATTGCAATTAAATTATTTCTATGAAGTAATTTTCATTTGATCAATTCTATAATTAACACTATACTCATTCACATGATTGTGACTCAATATTAATGTCTTAGTGAACATGAAAATAAATGTTAAGCTTTTACGTTCAAATCGGCTAGTTTCGGCTAACCTTGTTGAACATAGTCTTTATACATGATTCGGTTACGGTTTACCTAACCATAGTGTATATCTTGTGTATGTGAATAAAATTCAAAGCTTTCATCTAATGGTGAATATTGTTTGTTTTGTTCCAAAGCTATCTTAGCTTAAACCTAAAGCAACCTAGGCTTTGAAGTCTATATAAGGGGAACTCTTGGCAAGTAAGATATTTGAATCCTGACACTCCTTTTTGGCGTGTCCTAGTTGTATCTAGAGTCTTCTTCTCCAGAAAACCTTTTAGGGTTTTGCGACTATAAATAATTTATTGGGATCGTTAAGCCAGATTCAGTTATCTTTTATCTTGATAACTTGAGTATCCCGATCGTGGTTGTTTGTATAGCCTTTCTCCATCAATCAAGATAGATAGTAATTAAAAAAGTATCTCCGTCTCATACTTTGTTGATTTCGCAAGTTTTATACTTGAGAGGTGAACAATAATCTAGGTTGAACTTCGGGTTGCATAAATCCGGATTTTGAAGATAACCAGAATTTTTTCTAAGTTGCGATCGATTTCCATCACCTGGATCTATTGTTTGATCTGATCATCCGTTTAGATTGTAAATCAGGAAATCAATAATAGGCTTAATCTGTGGGAGGCAAATTTGGTTTAAAGTCTTCAATTGAGTTGAAGCAACTCTTATTTGGTGCCATACCGTCTAAGGAAATCAATTGCGTGGAGTCCCGCTGGGATTCAAGGGGCGTGAAGAGCGCGACTTTACCTGAATCAGTGGGAGACTGAGTTCGGGCTCAACTACTTTCCTGACCGAAGTTAATTGGTAGTAGGCTACTGTCTGTAGCGGCTTAATACAGTTTGGTGCTCAGTCTGGACTAGGTCCAGAGGTTTTTATGCATTTGCGGTTTCCTCGTTAACAAAAATTTTGGTGTCTGCGTTATTTCTTTTTTCGCATTATATTGTCTATCTTTGTAATTGAAATATCACAGGTTGTGCGTTGATCAATCAGAGTAGCTAGGTCCAACCTTGTTAGTTGAATAAGACTTGATTGATCCTTGGACATTGGTCTTTGGTACCGTCCAAGAACTCTCTTTGTAGTTAGGTTCACGGATTCAATTCTGTAAAAGTTTTAACAACAAGAGAGAAAGAGATATAACTCTAGGCACTTTCCTTGATTGAGTTTTTACTCTCGGAGTTTTGTTGAGTTTGTCCATACAGATTGCCTTAGAAAAAGTTGGTGGTGTATTGGTACTCCGGCGTTTTCAAATACACATATTAATTTGGTAATTCTGATCCTTGTTGTTCTCTATAACATTTATATTGTATGTTATATAAATTGTGAACATTCTGGTTTGCTTAAATTGAGAAAGAAGATTGTTGTACACTAGGTATTTAAAAAAGTATCTTAACCAATAAGTCTTATGTTATTTTGACAAACTAACATACGAGTTTTGTTCACTAGTGATTAAAGCAATTGTATACATGATTATAACTTAGATTTTCCAACACTTAGAGTCGGGTTAGGAAGCCATTTTTCTACTCTACGACAATATAAAAAATTACTTATATTCTTTCTTGAGAATTCAACTCGTTAAATTCTTGTTCTCGTTTGTATGAGTGTCTGTGTTCTTTGTAATATTTAGATTATGTGCTACTGTGTAGCTCTGTTAACGCTTCGGTAACTTTTAGCACAACACCAAGCAATGAGTTGTGATAAACAAATTCAAACAAACTGACAACAAATGCATGCAGATTTATAAGATGTACTCAACATTGATCAAATTTTATTACCTACAAAATGACATGCATAGGTTATGATGATTCTCATTATTTGACCAACAATGAAATGATAACACCAAAATTCCTTCTCGAGAGCTATTCCTAAATTAAATTTCAAATCCAAAGCATAGTGTTGTACTGCTTTTCTTCTACATTTTTCTTTTCCTTCTTTTTCAACCTCATAGCAAAAACTCGTGTAAAACTCTCAATTTCTTCTTTAAAGAGGGTTTCCAATGATTGGTGATGGTTGTGAGGTTTGAAGGTGATAGTGTTGATGGTGACAATTGTTTTAGAGATGCGGTTTCATTCAATACTTCTTATATATTAAGTAATGAGTTGGTGGGGGATGTTCTTAACAAAGTAAGTTCGTTTTCGTTCTAACATTGAAGTTTTCATGCATACTGGCAGTGATGACTGGTTCACCTTTGACGTATCATTATGTCTTTAAAATATTGTTGGGTTGCGACGATGAAATTTCAGGAAAAAATTTGGTTTTCTGTGTGTTGGTTGATTCTAGGGTTATGTTAGAACCACTATAGTGAATCTCGGTTCTCGGTCTCGTCTCGGTCGGAACCAAGATACCTTGACAACTTTATCTCGGTTAAATCTCAAAATACTTATTTTTGAATTTTATACCACTTAGTCGAGTAATTGATGAAGACATTGGGGATCGTAGACTAACTTGAACTCATCCCTCGTTATATGATTCACAATCAAATCAAAAAGAAAATCTAGTTTCTCATAGCCAATTTTGAACTTTATAATGGAATTTTGCCATGACCCTTGACTCGCTCGGTCGTCTCGGCGGGAACTCGACCATCTCAGCGAGTTTTTCGGTCATATCTCGCTGAGATTCAGAGATTCATCTTGGCCATACACTGAAATCGTAAATCACACTGAGAGCACGCCCAAAATTGACTGCATTAGGTTTCGGTCTTTGGGATCGGGAAGGTTTAGAGGTACGGGCATAAATTTGGTTGGGCCTTCTTCTTCCGTTTCGGCTTTATAACAGGTTTTCGATTTTGGACTCTTTTGTGGGTATATCAACTCTGAGTTTACATTACGTGGGTTGCAATTTGTACGCGGGTTTCGTACAATTATCTTTGCATAGCCAAAAAAAAATATTAGTAGTGGGTTTGGTTGCATAATTTATAATTATGAAAAATTTATAATCTCATGGATTACAAATTCCGGGATTCATTTAAATCCCTCGTGTATTTAGAAACTCAGTAAAAAATCGTAGGATTCATAAAATTATCTTGTCTTAAGTCCATGTAGTGTTTGACATTATCCTTAGAATCTTAAAATTGTATATATAGGGGATTTAGTGCTTAAAAAAAGTCGGAATGTTATAAATACCCTCCATTTCTGTTGACCTTGTACAAATACCCCCAAGGGGTAAAAAATAACTTTTTTTTAGAATCAACTTGAGAAAGTTGCTTTCATTTTTTTGGAAGCAACTTATATAAAGTTGCCTACACTTCTGGAAACAACTTGTGCTAGTTGCCTTGCTTCAACTTTTAGAAGCTAGTGGAATTTTTAAAAATTGTATAAGGGTGTATTTGAAGAGATAGATTTTGAGTGGTATTTAAATAAGTTACCTATTTAGAAAAAAATGGGTATGGGTTCACAAATCCCTTGATAAGTTGCCGAGCAAATTTTAGGGAGAAGGGTCGATTCCATATGGAGGATTTGTTGGAAAAATATATAGAAAACATAATTTCAAGGATTGGGCAACCAAACGTAGCGAAACGAATACGGACCCATAAATTCCACCTTTAAAATCCTGCATCGAAACCCACCCGATAAATTAAAATAGCCGCTGACAGAAAATTACTATCAATGCAGAGATTTTATGCCATTTATTTTATTTCTGGATAAGAATTTACGCGTAAATTCGTACATCAATTGTTGGACGTTAAAATGGCAACGTAAGATTCTCAATTAAATGCAGAGATTTTATACTGTCAGCTTGCACACATCCGCACCTCGATTGTTCCGGCGGATTTTTATTATAAACACCTGGAGTAAGTAAGGCTCATACATCTTGTTACACAAAGTAGGGTAAAACCAAGTACCGGAATCATAGTTCTAATGGGAAGTAATAAGCTGTACATGTCGATGGTTGTCCTCCATCTTAGCCTATGCTTTTACCGTGGTATTCTTGTAGAGGGAAGAACAAGTATTTCAGAAATGGAAGATATGGAGTTGGATAGGCAACTCGAGATTCTCAATAAGCATCCCATTAAGGCACGGTGATGCTTGCTCCGTTTATTTTAGTCTTTTTTTTTTCCTGAAAGAAAGATTAAGATTGTTATCACCTCTAAAATCCTTTTTTTTTCTTTTGCTCGGCGCTCTAAATTGGGAGCTTTAATTTCTAGCTCGATTCATATTATCAAAACTTATTTTGTTTTCAGACTAAGGAAGGTGAATTTTTTGATTGCATTAACATCTACAAACAACCTGCATTTGATCATCCGTTGCTCAAGGATCATAAAATCCAGGTAACTTTTTCAAGTCTAATAACAAAATGAAACTTCATCTGGTTCCTGATTTACTATATGTTGCTCAGATGAGACCTGCTATCACTCCGCGATCATCATTGCCGTCTTCCTCTACTTCATCTTCCAACTCCTCACTGGTTATTGACTCATCCGCGAATATCCTGACACGGTTTGACTGCCCAGAAGGAACAGTACCCATTCGGAGAACTAGTAAAGAGGATTTACTGAGGGCGAAATCTTTTGCAAAATCATATCAGCTCACTGAACATCCTGATTTCCCCTTTGCTGATGTACCTGGTCAAACTGTAAGTAAGAGACTGAACTCATTTAAGAAAAGAAAGAAATAACTTAGGATTTTCCAGTTTATCCTTACCTGTTATGAACATTTATGCTTATTTCTAAGCTTTTGTAAGCGACATCTAATGTAAATCATCAATTAGGTTGTTATGCGAAGATACCACTTGGCGGCAATTGGCCATGGAATCCATTCCGTCATCAATACAGCGAACCCAAAAGTGGGAAACGATCAATATAGTTCAGCTCAGTTGTGGGTTTCAAATGGTCCGCCGGATGACATTAATACCATACAGGCAGGATGGGTGGTATGCATTCTATATCTTCTTGTGCATATAACACGGACCTAATTCTTATTCGAATTTAAATTATGAATCAAGGGATAAACTAGTAGATTGACTAGTTTGTTCTAATTATTTTGTGTCTGGTTTAACAGGTAGCACCATATTTATTCGGGGACAGCCAAACACGGTTCTTTGGATTTTTTCAGGTAAATGTAAAATGTTTTTTTAAAACACTTCCATTTTGTCATTAAAATGCATTTTTCCCTAATACCAATGAAAATGTACGTATTATCATAGGCAAAAAATCAGTCGCAGACATACGGCTGCTACAACACTCTTTGCCCGGGATTTGTACAGGTTGACTCGGAATATACACTTGGTACGGTTATACCTTTGGTCTCGGAAATTGGTGGTACTCAACGTGTACTGCAACTTGACATCTTTCGGGTACGCACATTTATATATTTGCATTATGTGGGGTTTTTGCTTTTAATGTTAGAATACACAACCCAAGGGTCCTTATCTGGAGGTACTCGTATTTTTAAGTAGAAATTAACATTTAATCCCATATTAGTTGGGCTTTAAACACTCTAGTCCTGTCCCCTCAAGCCTAGTACTAGGAGGTCCAAATATACCAAATTCCGGACGAGTTAGTCCATTTTTATACGATCCAGTCCAAAACTATCTTTTATCTTGACAAGAATACCCATCAGCTAAATGGAAGGTAAATCTCTAAAAATCTTTTTGTTCCTGAATCAGATCGAAAGAGAAAAACCAGATCTAAAAAAAGGAGAAACCATAGAAGAGAGAGAGAGAGAGGCGATTCCAGAATTGGAGATATTTTGTTCATCTCGATTCATCATTGAAAACAAGAAAGCATTTTAGGTTTTGGTTCATCTCGATTCATCTCCATTAGTTGTCGCTTGAAAAAATTATAATATCTATAATTTCATTTCTCGATTCTCAGAGAACAAAGAAAAAAGATGGAACTTAAACTGATATATTTCTAGCGTCGTACTTTATGGATCTTCAACCTGCAAGTGCTAGAGATGATTTTGATTACTTTATGAAACTTCTCCTCATGGTTGATAACGGTAAGAAATTACAGATTTTTGATTTTTTGATTTTTATTTGTTAGAATTTATTCAAATTGGTTGGTGAAATTAATTGTTGAGAGGATCCGTTGATTTCATGAATTTGAACTGATTTTTCATTTGAAAATACTGGTTTGGCAAGCAAGGATCTGAATATAATGAATGTGTACATTGATATATAGTGAAAGTTTTCTTGAATCAAATTCGATAGGTTACATCTGGGCTAAGGAAATTGAAGAGAAGAAAAAACTTAAGATATAATCATTTTTGTGAAATAGGAAGAACATAATAATAATGGAGATGTTAATTTAACTGGAATTGATTTTTGCTTGTTGTTCAAAGTACGTTTTAGTTTAAACCTTAAATAGTTTGAGTCTCTTGGGTTATGATTCCTTGTAAAAATCTGCAGGATAGTGAGAATTAAGGAACCTGGTAATAGTAAGTTGTAATTATGTAGTGGTTTACACGACAACTTCCAGTAAATTTTAATCTGCAGTAGCATACATTTGGTAGACACTAATTAAATCAAAATAAGTATATATGGGAGGAGTTTGTATGTGCATGTGACCATGAACCTATACACACATCAGTTTTTAAAGTTTCACGTCTTTTTTGCTTATTTGGTGAATTTATTATATGAAATTGAAATGTACAGATAACTTTGTAGCTCTCGTTTATTTATATATTTATTATACGTGATAGCATTTGGAATTGTTCGTTAAACATTGCTTGTTAGTTAATTTGTCTAGGCTTACTTGGAAGAGTATATATTTCGTTGGTTCTTCGAAGAAAGTAATGCAATTATTTCTGCAATTGAGTTTCATTTTATAATGCAAGGCCTTAGCTAGATAGAAAGCTATATGTAGTTTTATCTGATTATGGTATGCTGCAAAGAAAATTATGGACAACAAAAATGTGGATTCTGGTGAAGACGGTCCAGTTGAGTCTGTCAGTGATGATGAAGACGACGATAAGGAAATGTTGGATCCTGATTTTGAAGGCTCTGATACTGATGACTCGGACAAGGAAAGTAGTTTATCAGCATATGAAAACGATGGTGATGTTAATAATGTTTTAATTGGATGGACGAGCCGTATAAGATTTAAGGTATGCATAAGCTTCAGCAATCTTGATTTTTTTTTCTTTTTTTTCCTTAAATCTTGCATTGAGTTCTTATGTTTCTCCTTAATATGGTACTATGACTCTATATTCCTATATAATATTTACTTTGTGGTTCTTATCCAAGGATCGCATTTGGTTCTAATGGAAATTAGGGTGTACAAACTGGTGCACATGGGAAAAACAGACTCCAAAATCTTATACTTGGTGTAAGATTTGTGGGATGTAAAACATTGTCTCCATAAGCTTACACTTACTTAAACAATTAGGGTGTACAAACTGATGTATATGTGAAAAAAATGACTCCATAAGCATATGCTTGGGTAAATAACTAAGGTGTACATAATTCTACACGTGTTGATTCTTAATGTATACATAATTGTACACATGTTGATATTTAATGTGCACATAGTTTTGTAGAGGTATACATGTTTGTACACTAGTATGCTCTGTGATGAATGAATGGCCTGTCATATGGGTGTCGATGCTAGAATTTGTTAGGTTTCTGTATAGTTGTACATTTTTGTACACTAGTATGCTTTGTATCGCTTATTAATTTTTTAGAAGTTATTTTGATTATTTTGATTTTAAGACTGTCAGAATCATATTTTGGTGTACATAGTTGTACACATGTTAATTGTTAATATGTACATAGGTGTATACATGTTGATTATTAATGTGCACTTAGTTGTACACGTATTGATTGCTAATGTGTACCACATACTGATTTTTTGTGTGTGGATTTTTGTAATTGTGGAGGAAGGTTAGGTATCTCGATGAAGAGATTGTTCCCATGGACTTGTTGTATATGATGGAGAGTTTGTTTTTGAAGCTGCTCAGATCTTTGCATCATTCAATGATATAATTATTGTAAGTATCAAAGTTATGGTTCTTCTTTCTTTCTTAGATATTGTATTGTTTGTGTTGTGAAAGTTGTATTGAACTCTAGTATGTTTCAATTTTGTTTGCTGCATGTGACTGATTTGTCAGGAAGAAAAACTTTGGTTCATATTTGCTGGTCTAAATTTGTTTTAGCTTATTATTTCACAATTTTGCTTCATATACCTGCTAGTTTGCATCTATAAGCATGTAGTTGTGTTTATGTTGTTATTACCGGTGCTTAAGATACAAGATTCAAGTTGTATGTGTGTACAAACTGGTGCACCTTGTCTTGTTTCACGAATATATTGCCTGCTTTATGGGTATGAATGTTGGATTTTCTGGATTTTGTGGATGTGTACATAGTTGTACACCTTTATCATGTCTCATAGATGTATTACATATTTTATGAGTATGATTGTTGGATTTTCTAGGTTTTTGTATGTGCACAGTTGTACACCAGTGTCCTATCTCATTGATATATGGCATGGCTTATGAGTATGGATGTTGAATTTGCTAGATTTTTGTAAATGTGTATATAGTTGTACACCATTGTCCTATCTCATGTATTTATAACCTATTTCTTTTATTAATAATTCGTTAGCATTAGTGATTGATCAGTGGAAAATGGAAACAAAATCATTTAGTAATTTCCTTTCGGTAAAGTGCAATAAATCACTGTACTTAGATCGTTTGAAGTCATATTAAGTTTGTGCAGTTAAGCACAGATGGATAGTGTCTCTTTAGGTTAATAACCGACTAACTTTTTACTTTTGACAGCTCTCTTTGCTTTGTTTCTTATGTGGTTGTTGATGAAAGGTGATCACTTCCTGTGGTTTCTTATGTATTATTGTTTTGTCCTAGATGCAGGTTAGCTTGGCGTGTTTGATATTTTTTTTCAGTCTGTGCAGACTAGAGTGGCAGTCTGACTATCATGAATGTTGGATTTTCTATATTTTTTGCCGATGTGTACATAGTTGTACACTAGTGTGAATTAAAAAAATTTAAAAAGTGAAAATTATATGGTCAGTACTCTTTTTGTAGATATCGAAAAGAGCTTTCCGAATATATAAAGTTTGTGAATTTTGGACGAGCATTTAATTATTTATATATTATTTAAAATTGCTGACATCGTCATGAGTCATTTTGGATTAAAATGCAAATATTTGGACTAAATTGTAATAATAAGTGTTATTAGTGTACTTTCCATACATTTGGACTAATCTGTACCTAGTTGATTCGGAATAGACTAAACTGTACTTTTGGACTGAATTTTGGACTAAACCACATTTTTCCCTATTTTTAATGCGGCTGCTTTTGTAGGATAGTGAGAAAAAATGGTGGCTTATAGCTGGGTCAGATAAACGACACGTTGGGTATTGGCCAGAAGCCATACTGCCGCAAATGACTGAATTTCCCGTATTTGTTGCTTGGGGAGGGTTAGTAAGAAGTGATCCGAATGGTCCAATGACCACACCGATGGGACAAGGAGAGTTGCCAAACGGAGACTACAACAGGCAATGCTCGATAACACAAATTCAATATATACGAGGAGATGACTATGTTTACGTGGATGTTGGTGACTTCGCCTTTACTTCCAGAAGCAATGTTAAATCTGATCAGTGCTATGGCATAAAATATAATAGTTACTACAATGATGAGGAAAGAGCTACAATTATATTTGGTGGACCAGGTGGACCAAATTGTTAATGGCATAAGGAAATAAAATAGAAGGTTATTATTGGGACGTCACATTTTAATAGAGGGGCTTCATTTGGATTCTTAATGTCTAAAAAAGTGGTTATGGGATATCCTAACACATATACAAAATGTCTGGATTACCCTTTAACTAGAAGTGATTTTACGTCCAGGTTTGGATTAATTTCAACCGTAGAATTTTATTTGCAAGTAATTTTACGTCCAGGTTTGGATTAGTTCCAACCGTAGAAGCTCATTTTACGTCTAGGTTTCTTTTAATTCCAGACGTAGAATCCGATTTTACGTCCAGTTTTCTTTTAATTCCAACCGTAGAAGTGATTTTACGTCCAGGTGTGGATTATTTCCAACCGTAGAAGTGATTTTACATCCAGGTTTGGATTAATTCCAACCGTAGAATTTTATTTGCATGTAGTTTTACGTCCAGGTTTGAATTAGTTTCAACCGTAGAAGCTCATTTTACGTCCAGGTTCCTTTTAGTTCCAACCGTAGAATCTGATTTTGTGTCCAGTTTTCTTTTAATTCCAACCGTAGAAGTGATTTTACGTTCAGGTTTGGAATATTTCCAACCGTAAAAGTTTATTTTAGGGCCAGTTTTTCTTCCCACAAAAACTTTGTCCCAGAATTCACCAAGTATACAATAGAATTCATTAATTTAATTTTTATCTAATTAAAATAAATTAAAATTAACTATATAAGTGTTGTTTAGTCATTACAAAATTATTTGAGATAAGGGATTTTTGATATTACTTATGGGTAACCCATTTTTGTCCTATTAGGTGACGCCCCTCTAATGGAATGTGACGCCCCAATAATAGCCTTCATAGAATATGCAACATCGTCGTTTTTTTTTTTTTTTTTTTTTTTTTTGCCTCCGCCTCCTTTTATGATGCTAGAAACTTCAATATTAGGCCACCAGCTTCGGCTTGTGTTCCTTAGGAAATATGTATTTGATCAATAAAAACTATAAAGAACAAAAAAGAAAAGTCTTGAGCATCTTTAGATTTCGTATTTGATTATTAAATGTGGTCGAAGTACAACATAATTTTTATTTTTATTTTGACACGTTCTGCCGGGTTAAGAAGAACTCAAAACCTTACAAAAAACCAAAAAAGAAAACAAAAACACACTATTGTCTAACATAAATTTTCCTACTCCTATCCTCAGTCAATTTTTTTTGCATCTCACGATAAAAACTGTCAACACTGGTAACAATAAACTTCTCATTAGGGTGATTCTTTGCCAATAAATCCGCTGCACGATTAGTTATGCTATGGATGTGAGTATATCTAATAAACTCAAATTCCTTCTGCAAATGGATAATTCTTCTCCACATGTGCAATCTTTCACAACCAGACAACAACCTGTAAATACTCATGGAATCAGTGCAAATGTGCAATCTTCTACAATTTTTAAGCTTAGCCAGAGTCAAACCTGTTTCCAACCCCTGTATCTCATGAACAATATAACTGGGGCAGGAAAAGAACCTTCACAAGCAGCATCAATAGTATCCCCATGACGATTTCTAATAATAGCACCACTACCACCAGTTACATCCTTCCTGGATCCATCAACATTAACCATAACTTCATTTTCTTCAGGGAAGAGCCAGGAACAAGTAACCACTTTAGATCGTTTAAAAATGCAATATCTACCCCAGGACCATGAATCTTCTGTATGAGGTTTATCAAAAGCTGATAGTTTGGCTGCTACACACCTAAGTCTTACATCCAAACAGATCAAATGACTTACCCCATCAAAATTCATAAGCCCAATTGGTCTGAAATAATTTGCACTCTTAGCATTTTTAATCTTAGGAATCGGCATCAAGAAGTTAAAGTTTAAACCGAATGAAACCTCTAGACCACCAGAATTGAATTCCTTTGATAAGATCCTCTCCCATAATCTCCCAAGTCCATCTGTAAAATCCGGCAAAGTGATCTGATCCAGATGCACTGTCAGGGTCCTTTTAAAAGAACCATTAATTGGGGGTTAAAAAAATGAATTGGGGGATATAAGAAAAGGACAAAAACTGGTTCCAGATATCAATTCGGGGTCACCCCTTATCTAAGTATTTTACGTATTACCTAATCTACCTCTCACTAATCAGGATTAGTGATTAATAATAATTGGTAAAATCTTAAGATTTTTGATAAATGATTAGTGTGTGTTTTATTTGAATTTGGGTGAGTGAGGTGAGAGTAGAAGGAGAGAAAAATATTTTTGAGTGGAAATTTTTTTGTGAAAATGGAAGATGATTGTGAGGAGAGAATTGCAGCTGCTGAATCTTTAGCTCTACTACAACAAGGAGCTAACGACAACAACTCTCAATTGAAACTCTTTGTTAAGCCAACACCCTTGAATGATGATTTTGACGAGTATGGAGAGTTTTTCGAAGAATCTACACAAGAAAGTAAACTTGCACGACATGCAAGCATCCCCAATACACAGGTAAAGCTGCTAGGAGGTTGAAAAATCGATTTTTTTCTTTAAATCCGCCATTTTTTCAACTGTAAAACCTCGGTCCCAGCATGGTCGTAGTATGAATACCATGCCGGCAGACGCGTCACCGGCATGATATTCATACTACGACCATGCCGGTAAAGCGATATCCCCCAATTTGAATATTGATCCGGCATAGTATTCTACCAAAAAACTATGCCGGCACGCAGTTAACTTTTTTACCTACCAAGGAATATACTACGTAATGTTAAACCGACATGGGTTCATTGATAGGTTACCATGTCGGAACTGCATGAAAAACATACAGGAAACATTTCCATGTAAACCCAAAAACCGGCATGGAAAATTAATAACCATCAACGCCGGAACCAGTTACCGGCGTGGTACCATCAATTTCGAGAATGCCGGCAGTGGAACCGGCGTTGTTGAGTTTCAAATTTACAATGCCGGTACCTACAAAAAAACATACAGGAATAAACGTTTTCCAGAGCTAAATACCGGCATTACATATCAATTAATTGGAATGCCGGTAGCGTGTACAGGCTTGGGACAATAAATTACGACAGTGCCGGCACCTTGTTTTCCGGCGTTGCTGTCTAATGAATAATGTATGCCGGAATATGTTTCAAATTTGGTCTTCAGTTTTGGCTAAGTTCGACAATGCCAGGACATTGGTCAAGCATGCCGGTACTTGTTTCCGACATAGTGTTTTAATTTCGTTTGGAACTAATTTTCGTTCGATCTTTAGGTGGTGACATATATTGATCCAACAAATGCAAAGCCGCTTTATCGGGATACGTGGGAATACTATAAAATACCTATGGTATGTGACCAAAGAATACTTTACTAATGGATTGCTAGTAATGAACCTTCTAATGAATGTGAAATTGATCTTATGTAGGGAATAATAGATCGAAATGAAGCAATCGCTTGGGCTAAAGAGACGGCTCTTAAGAACATGTGTGTGTTGGTGAGGAATACCGAACGTTCAAAGAGGCGTTTTGAGATGGATTGCGAGAGAAGTGGGAAATACAAGGAGAAGAATAGACACAATAGAAAGGATTATGTATATCCAAAGAAGACTAATAGGGTATACAAGACTCGTACGAGGAAGAATGATTGCCCGTTTAAGCTTGTTTTCCGTTTAAATGACATGAACAATTGGGATTGTGAGGTTTTGTGTGGCTGTCATAACCACCGGGATCCGAAAGATTTTGTTGGTCACTCCCTAGTTGCGAAGCTGAAACCTCATGAGTTCGAGGATGTAAAGAGATTGACCAAAGCACTTATCAAACCGAGACAAATTCTCAGAGGCTTCAAGGAAAAGGATGAGTCCAACGTGTCTTCTCTATGTACAATTTATAACGCACAAGCAACTATTAGAAGGGTGGAATGGGAAGGGAGGTCAGTTATGCAAGAATGTGAGAAGATGGCTTGGGATTACAACTACATGCGTATCATTAAAAAAGGGCCGGACGAGAACCCCTTCAAATATTCATTTCGCATCCTTTGCTTTCATAATTTGCAAATAAATGTTGTGGTGTTCTTATGATGGATTGTACCTACAAGACAAACAAATACAATATGTCGTTGTTCAACATCGTGGGGCAAACCTCGGAAAAGGTAACATTCACATTGGCTTGGTATTTAATGGAAAACGAGAGGGACTATAATTATCATTGGGCATTACGACAATTGAAATTATTCTTTCGGGAAAATCAACTTCCGAGGGTGATCGTAACCGATCAAGATGATGCATTAATGAAAGCAATATCCGACGTCTTCCCGGACGCACAAAATTTCCTATGTACATATCATATACGTCAAAATATCATAAAAACTTGACATGCCTTGTTTGAACCCACTAAGGCGGATATTAAGAAGAGAATGATTGTTCAACTAGAGGAAGATGTTCGAAAGAACAAACTATCCCCCGAAGAAGAAGAAGATGAGAGAGGCAAGATAAAGGAGCGAGTGGACAAAGAACATGCGGAAAATCATAAAAAGTGGTTGGAATTTCTAAGAGATTGGGAGAAAGTTTATTGGCCTCTTACTGAGGTTATGTACGAAAAGAGATTGGAGAAGTTTATTGCCGATTGGAACGAAGTTTATCCGACTTCCGTCTGGTATTGTCGGACTCAATGGTTGGATAAGTTCAAGGAAAAATTTGTGCATGCATGGACAAACCGGTATAGACACTTCAAGACTGAAGAAAATAGTGCAGTGGAGTCCGCTCATGGGAGATTTAAAGGTCTCATCCAGTCCGGTCAAGGCAATGTGATTACGGTCACCGAGGCAATGGAGCAATACTTTAAGGCTGATATCAATAGGATCAAGGTGGCTTTTGAGAAAAGCTCAATGGAAAGGATGACTCAATTTCTTCGTTATCGTAAGTTTCTCCAAGGAATAGAATTCAACGTCTCTCATTGGGCAATAAAACATATGATGAGACAAATGGAATATGAGAAAAATTATAGAAAACCGGGTGATGTGTGTATTTGTCCCGACATGTCCTCATTGGGGCTTCCGTGTCGTCATATGCTTGTGAAGTATGAAAAAGTGATACCTATTGAGGTTATTGATCCGTTTTGGAAGCAACTATCTTTCGACCCCCCCCCCCCCCCCCTTCGGGAGATCCCGGGCAATCTCCATGGGATACGAACGAAGAAAATGAATTCTATGAAGCTTACACACGTGGCACCTCGGTAAGCCGGCCAGTCTTGTTGAGCCAACTAAGGCTAATTACTCGTCCATGGATCACACAAAGCGAAGAGCCAGTAAAGGGAGATCCAATAGGCAGACCCCAAACTAAAACGTCAAGGAGAAAACAAAGGGTAGAATTGAAAGGAATGACTCAACGTGAAGAAGAACGCGCAACAAGTAAGAAACGAAATCTAACCGCAAGTGAGATTTCAGAACAAAGGTTCGTGGAAGCGCAGGTTCCAAACAAAAGAGGTAGGCTGAGGAAGGAACCGCTTTCAAGTCAACAACAAACGAAGGATTCCGTATCCACACCAAAAGCCAACTCATTGGAGGTTCCAATGAAGAGGGGTAGGCTGCCAAAGGTATCAACATCAGGTTACAAAAAACAACAAGGTGAGCATTCTGAAGCCATACCCATAGTCGATCTAGCGGAGGTTCCAAGGAAAAGGGGTAGGCCACCAAAGGTATCAACATCAAGTGACAAAGAACAACGAGGTGAGCATTCCGAATCCATACCCATAGTCGATCTAGCGGAGGTTCCAAGGAAAAGGGGTATGCCACCAAAGGTATCAACATCAAGCGACAAAGAGCAACAAGGTGAGCATTCGAAGCCATACCCATAGTCGATCTAGCGGAGGTTCCAAGGAAAAGGGGTAGGCCACCAAAGGTATCAACATCAAGTGACAAAGAACAACAAGGTGAGCATTCCGAAGCCATACCCATAGTCGATCTAGCGGAGGTTCCAAGGAAAAGGGGTAGGCTTCCAAAGGTATCATCATCAAGTGACATAGAACAACAAGGTGACGAGGAAAAGTTGGTGACAAACCCAAGTGATATCAAAGTTGATGTAGTTTTAGTTCCAAGGCGAAGGGGTAGGCCAAGGAAGTACGGACTCCCATCACATATCATTGAATGCTCTATTCCGGCAGTGAACGTTAGATTTTCGACAATGCCGGAAACGGTTGCCGGCACGCTAATGTATATAACTAAAAATCCGGAACATTGTTTATTGCACTCAGAATTTTGACACTTAATTCCGACATATAATAATATAAAAGATCCATGCCGGTACAAGGTACCGGCATGGAATTATGCAAACATAAAATGCCGGAAATGTAATTTATTTGAAACTTAATCCTTGTCGACGGAACAACGAATGGACTTAGCATGTGCATCAATCCTTTGAACCCCTAGGCGACCCTAGTGGACGAGTTATAGTCTCGTGAGGGTTTACATAAAGATCTACCCACAAAACCTACACACAAAATTCTAAAGCCATCAATCTTCGTCCGAGGACGATACACCCTCCATCATCTCCGGGGCATACTCCGGGATTTTGGATTCCGTGAATTGGTAACTTGAATCGAATGCGAATGCTTCCCCCTTTTCCTCCAAGTAGCACGCTTTGACGACTTCATGCTACAAAAACATAACACAAACTTACTTGGTTAGTGGTGTTTAGTATGAAGATCAAACAACATGGATCACGTAAAATAAACCACAACAATAGTTACAAATTGGTCAATGGACAAATTAAAGTGGGGATCATTGAAAATTGATTTTTGGATTTCTAAATAAGCAAGTATCGCATTTTAGATGACTTGGTGCCTATCATGAATCTGTTGAACACTTCTTCTATTCGGATTCCCAAACTCTTGCATATATTTGTTGTATACCTTACCCCAAAAGGTCACGGAATCCACCCTTACGGAGGGCTGGCTCCTAGATCGAGTTTCCGCGTACCAAGCTTTGGTGATTGCCAAATATTTATTTGAATCAACGGATTCCATTGCTTTTTATGTTGAGGTATTGGTAGAGTTAGAAATATTATATAATGATATCAGCTTTTTAGAGTATATGGAACCAGGTGTGTGTTGTTTTGTAGGGAGAAAAAGTGTATTTATAGGATGATGCCCAAATATGGATGTTGTTGTACTCAATCAATGAAGTTGTACTTGCAAAAATTTGAATTTTGAATTTGCCGGCATAGTAATAAGGATAAACGACGCGCCGGAAGTTGGAGCCGGCGTTGTTTCGTATATATCATCAATGCCGGTACCTGGTTCATTATACACAGAAACAATATAGTTCTTGACACTTTATACCGGCATGTAATAAATATATAAAATCCATGCAGGTTCTTGGTACTGGCATGGAATTATGTAAATATAGAATGTCAGAAATGTAATTTATTTCAAATGTAATCCTTGTCGACGGAACAACGAATGCACTTAGCACGTGCATCAAGCCTTTAAACCCCTAGGCGATCCTAGTGGACGACTTATAGTCTCGTGAGGGTTTACATAGAGATCTACCCACAAAACCTTACGAAATACCTAACCAAATGCCCTAAAAACCTAAGCAAATACCACTAAACTATCAATCTTCTTAAGAAAAATCTGTCTCCGATTCACCCAGCTGGTGGTACTCCGTGACTTTGGTTACAATATGGTTGACGTTGGCTTCAAACATGAATGCTTTCCCATTTTCTTGTAAGTAACGCGTTTTCACGACTTGATGCTACAAAAACAACACACAAACTTTGTTTGTTTCATAAAATTTGCAAACGAGTAGATTATGTCGAATTAATTATAAAGATACTTACGAGTTGTTGAGGGGACAATGTATTGCGGGTAGCGTGATTGATCCGGTGTTTCATTTTTAGATACTCAACCACTGCATTTAGGATGATGTCGTGTCGTTCCTCGATTTGTTTGGCAGTTCTTCCTTTCGGGTTATCGTAATCGTGAATAAATTTGTTAAAAATCTTCAACCACATGGAATCCCGCGTGCTGTTATCTGTAGTTGAAGGAATAGTTTCGTCATACCATGCTTGGGTGATTGCTAAATCTTCCTCCGAGTCGAACGATGCCATTTGTTGTATATGATATTAGGTACTATACTAAGCTATTTATAGATAATTATTCTAGGGTTTAGGGTTTCTAAGTTAAGAGGCTCAAGGAAATATATAAGAACACACGAGTTTTGAGATTTTGAGCCCAAGTATTAGCTCACTTTATATAGAGAAAAACCTCAACGACTATTTTTTTTGAAAATCACCAAACCCGACATTGAGGTAATTGTGACATAAGCTTCCGGAACCAAGTACCGGTACATTTTTGCCATAAGCTAACCATGCCGGTACAAGGGAATTTCTTCACAGAGATTGGGCCAAATATGCAACCATTACCGGCATGTTTGTACAACAACATTCAATGACGTTACAAAGAACCGACATTGGATCTATAATAGCGACTATGCCGATGTTTGTGAAATTAAAAAAAAAAAACGGCTAGTTTTTGAAAAATAAGACCGTTGGTGATTCATTTGTATATAATACCCCCAATTCCTTGGGAAAAATCTACACAAACCACTCATCAAATAACAAAAATCCTTCTCTCAAGAAAGCAAGCACGGTTAAAACTTCACAAGGGATGGGAGATTCATCATCTAGCTCTATTTGCAAAGTAAGTAGAATAAACATTACTAACAATATAATCTTCACTACTATGACGCATAACTAATATAATCTTCTCTTACAGAGTCATTATCGCAAGTGTCAAATTTGCAAGTCACCTTCTCATCTAGCCATGTACTGTCCTTTTATTTATTCAAAGTGTAGCAGTTGTGATGGGACACGCCGGTTTTGGATTGCAAAAACTGATGATGTTGAAAATGGAAGAATGTTTCTAAGGTGTTTGAATCACCCAAAGTGCGATGAGTTTCAATGGTTTGACAAAGTTGTTGAACTAGCAGAGTCAAGAGAAAACCACAAGGGCCAATGCAAGCCTATCGATGGGTGTGATGGGTGTTATATGGCTGGCGTGATGCTTTTAAAGGTTGCGGAAGTTCCACTAGTGTTTAAAAAAACCACAACCATCCAACTTCGCCAGCATGTTTCGATGGCTTAGATTGCGCCTAAGACCATTGGAGAAGTGCACACACGTTCACCGTCGGCCCAACGTGGTCCCCACATGATTGACCTCTACAAAGTAGAAGCCTAACCTGCAAAATCGATTAGCCAAAACCATGCGTGCGTGACTGTTTTAAAATCCTAATTAGGGTTTGCGGCATGTTACATGTGTCGTTAATCAATCACGAGCGTCCATCTTCGCCAGCTTGGATGAAGGATGCAGGAATTGACTAAGGAAGTCCAGAGAGTATCAACGTGATGATTGTGGGCCCGTCTATCTCTATGTCCGACCTACCAAGACAAGCCATGGTCGGATGCCTCGATTCGTGTGCCTTGAAGGTGGCATGTCGCGCCCCTTTAAGAATCCTTTGCGGCATAGGATTCCTGTTGAAATTTGATCTCGGCCACTCCTCTTTACCGGTCAAATTGAGTGGCCTAGATCGCACCTTCATGAAACAGTAAGGTACGGACATGTACATCGGCAAGTCGTCTACACGCATGCCCGGTCGGTCCTGCCAAAAACGCCTCCCATTCTTGGTTTCGACCAAGCTGAAGAGTGATGCTTGCGCACCTCTTCAAAACCCTAAAACTTCATCAACACTCGCATATGAGCGTCATATATCATCTCGTCCGTCCAACTCTACCATCTTGGTTAGGCAGCCCAGGCTAGGAGTTAAATGGCCAATAAGATGTCGTGGTGATTACCATCCGCCACTCTACCACATCATGAGATCGGCCATATATTCAATGCATTACATGTATAGAGTATACACGATATTTCATGAATATCGATTTCCTAAATAACTCAGTTATTTAACCTAGCATCGTATGCTACTCCCTGTGGGTCCCACGATCCACTCATTCGAGACATCAAGCATGTCACAAACTGGGGGATACTTACTGGGTTATTGGTCTGGCCGTTTACAGCGTGCAGCGTGCAACGCACCTTACAAGAACGTGTCAGGAAGACATGGATGATTAGCAATGATGGGAGAAGTGGGCCAAGACGTGATCGTGCAATCACTCACATACGACCCCACTACTTCATCACTTCACTTGCTCCACTTCCTACGAGAGACGAAGTTTGTGCTTTATGACTTGTATAAATAGGTCCATCACCTATTTCCAAACAACACGCACAGACAAGCACGGAAAATCAAGTGTTCGTATCCAGAAAACACCCAGAGCTGATTGCTTACATTATTGCAAGCCATCTCGACATTCTGATACAAGTCATAAACAACCAACACTTTCACAATCTCAACACCTTCTTCGCTTCCTTCCTTAAGATCAACCCCATCTCCTTCACTTTGTGACCGAAGCAAGTCTGGAACGACAATTTCTTGGTTTATTCCAGAATTGTATAGATTGATCTCTCGAATCAGAAAGCACTCCAGTGCAGTGCATTTGTTTAGGGTTTAGATTCGTTTCTCATCCACACACCCAAATTTACCAAAAACCGCAGAAACAGTTTTCACCCATAAACAATTGGCGACCACAGTGGGAGATTAATCTCTCGGTTGTGAAGTCAATTTCTTCAAAATCCAATTCGATTTTATCAATTTCAGAAATGGTGGATCTTAGGTCTGGATCAGCAATGAATCTCGACGGAACCAGTACCGATAACACTCTCGGCATTGATATCCCGATTAGTGGTGTTACCGTGCAGCCTGTCGATATGATCAATGTATTTCGTGGAGTTACGTCCTCTACCACCAGCACCAGCGGAGAAGGAGGAGATATTCCTTTGGGCGTGACACCTCCTATCACCAGAGACAGAACAGCTGCGAAGCCTGGCATCTCTTCGAGTCACACCTCCAGCCGTCACCAGAGCAGCTGACACTCTTCCGTCAGGACGAGGGGCTGGCGGAGCCAGAGGAGGAAAACCATCTATTACCATGGTGGATTTGATGGAGAGACAAGAAGTCCTTGCTAAGGCACAAACGGACATGGATACAACTTAGAAAGAGGTACTCACTTTTCTCAAAACATTAACTGATTGGTTTCCACAAGAGCCAAGAAAACCCTTGGGTCCAACAAGGAATGCATTCAATGCACCTAGAGCAGGTACCTCAGCGCCGCGCGCCTACATGGACGAAGAAGATCATTTTTATCCTGAGCGTCCAAGAGAAAGGGACCAGGAACGTCCAAGAGAAAGGGACCAGCCATCGAACGTCATCACACGTCAAGACCTGGAGCGACTTCTCCGAGGACGTGGCAAAGGAAATCTGATGGATATACACCAGCATCAACCTCCGTACCCTCAAGACATGCAGGAGATGCACACGAAGAACATGGACCTGATCAAAGCAACAATAAACGACATACTCGATCTTCTCGTCAAGATGACATCAGATACGAGCGGTTCTCCTGTCACGGAGATTTTTATACTGGGGATTGATCCTCGCAACGATTCTCCTTAAGTCAATAGTTTCACTATAAACCAGAGGCTGGTGGATCAGGAAGCAACTTCTCTAGTAGAAAGTTTATGCGAACTTTTACACCTCTCAAAGAATCAGCGGGCGGAGACGTTTGCTGCAATACATGTCATACCTGGATCCAAGCCGGTCAAACAATCTCCGAGGCAATTCAGGCACGAGAAAACGGACAGATCAGGTGCTGCGTGGATTTCAGAGACTTGAACAGATGCTTCCCCAAAGACGATTTTCCTCTACCTAACATCGACATGTTGGTAGATGCCACCAGCGGACACGACATGTTCTCCTCCATGGATGGATGTAGCGGCTACAACCAGATAAGGATGTATGATCATGATGCAAGTAAGACAGCTTTTCAAACCCCTCTTGGAAATTTTTATTATACCGTAATGCCATTCGGTTTGAAGAATGCCGGTGCGACGTATCGACGCGCTATGACGGCAAGCTTCCATGACATGATGCATAAGGAAGTGGAAGACTACGTGGATGATATAGTATTCAAATCCAAGACTCAAGCTATCCTCACAATGCCACTGCCAAGAACCGTGAAGGAGCTCCAAAACTTCATGAGCAAGGTGAACTCTTATAACTGGTAGCCCAGCTCTTTGCTTCATTCACCCCCTTGCTGAAGAAAGGAGCAAGTTTCGTCTGGAGCGCACTACAACATGAAGCGTTTCGGAAGATTCAACGAATACTGCCATCTCCAAATCATCAAAAAGGGTTCGCCTATTATGTCAGCCCGGACAAGAGTGAGCCTGGGACATCTTCAGATCTACTGGAGCTGACACCTCAAGGGAGCAGCCTCAAGAAGATAGTGATGTACGCATCATCATGTCGAGGAAGAATCCACAGCTTGGGCGAATCACTCTATCAGACTTAAGAGGAATGCTTCAGTGAAATAGCGAACATCCAAATGATTACGTCAAGAGGTCCCGGATTCAGGCACTGGAGGGTCACGATTTGAATGTGACTTAACAACAAGTGGTGTAATTTTGCATCAATATGACGATACCTGTCAATCGTGCTTTGTCGAAGAACTTGCGCTTTCAGACATCCGTGAAGCTGCTAAACACTCAGTTTCGAACTGTCCTGCTAGAAAGAACAATCATGTCAGTAATGAAGAGCCTCATGATGTTCGTGGAAGCATGCATCTCACCAACAGGAGATACAAACTTCGGCTTCTGTAAGCAGTTTCGCTGAAGCAGCAAGAGGAAAACCACCGAGATACAACACCCTGCACGTCCAAAATCACCAACTCCAAACTCCAGTACCATATGCACGACTGCCACAACGGTGAAACAACGTCCAAGATATTCCATATATGGATCGACGACAACACGTCAATGAGAGACGCTTTCAGAATTCGTCTCCCGTGGAAGAAGTAGTTGTGTTCCCAAAGGAGTATGACTGGGGACTGCTTAACACTGCCCATCTCAAAGATGGTGAATATAGAGAGATGCAAGCACGATATCATTATGATTCCAAGATGACCAAAGACGAGGATATACTCAAGAGAGCAGACGTAAAGACGGCCTCAGGAACCTAGCGTGACAACATCTATCAAGTCGAAAGCTCTGGATATTCGTGGGCAGGGGACTGTCTCCCTCTTCTCTATTCCATGAAGAAACATCAAGAAAGCCATCGGTTCCAGCTTATCCCGATCTCTACCATTGTATGAAGAGTGCCAAGTTCGTGCAAGTTGCCACCACGCCTCTCCCTGCCAGTCTCTTTTGATCACAGCTGCTGCCAAGAACCGTTGTTGCTCGTCGATTTATACCATCCATAGCTTCACCATATCAACGACCACTACGTACAAATGCCCATCAGGCATACAAGATAGATCCACGTAGACCACGCTTGGGGACTGAGGCTCAGCACGAGATTCCTTCGCCATCAGTCAAGAACTTCTTCAACACAAGAGATGGTCAATCTAGAAGCATGTAAAGGGAAAACCAAACTGAAGAAGGAGCCGCCTCCACGTTCGCTTCAGAATCCTGCTTCAATGCTCTCTCCGGGATCCATGTTCGCTTCAGAAGCCTGCTTCAATGCTCTCTCCGGGACCCACGTTCGCTTCAGAAGCTGTTTCAACTCTCTCTCCAGGAGCTGCCTCCATGTTCGCTTCAGAAGCCTGCTTCTCTCCAAGAGACGCCTCCATGTTCGCTTCAGAAGCTGCTTCAACTCTCTCTCCAGGAGCCGCCTCCACGTTCACTTCAGAAGCCTGCTTCAATTCTCTCTCCGGGACCCACGCTTTAGAAGCTGCTTCAACTCTCTCTCCAGGATCCGCCTCCACGTTCGCTTCAGAAGCCGGCTTCAATGCTCTCTCCGGGACCCACATTCGCTTCAGAAGCTGCTTCAACTCTCTCTCCAGGAGCCTCCTCCGCGTTCGCTTCAGAAGCCTGCTTCTCTCCAGGATCCGCCTCCACGTTCGCTTCAGAAGCTGCTTCAACGCTCTCTAAGAGCCGCCTCCACGTTCGCTTCAGAAGCTGCTTCAACGCTCACCTGGGTGCCTCTTGAACGTGACATGATCCAAAGACAGGACGACCCATCTCTCCTGGTAACATCTAACTTTGTCTCATAAGTTTTATCTTTATTTGTCACCATCTAATGCCTACCCCACAATAATGCAACCATTATGTGCTAGGCAGGGGACTTAATGTTGATGGTGAATTTTGGTTCAAAGGCTAAAATTATAAAGCCAAATTTATGCGCTGACATCATGCAGATGATAAAGCTGTTTGATAAGTGATGAGTACCTCTTCGCTTTATTAATTCACCTAGAATGGAGCATGTGGCAACAATCCCAAATATTTCTGTGAATTAAATATACAAAATTCATCCAGGTTGGAGCATGTGGCAACAATCCCAAATACCCCGTGAATTTTTAGCATTATTTATAATGCATGATTTGCCTAGTATTTCCTGTGTTTTTCCCGCAGAACTCTCATTGTTGGTGCGGCATGATGACTGAGTGTTTCTCTAAGCAGAGTAACACGAATCTCCAAGTGTCGATGATGAGGCATGCACGAAATACCCGTATAGGCTATATCTCTCGATGTGTTACATTAGCCCGATTGAGCATATTTAATTTCCTAAGTGAAATCTGGACTGGCCGTATCAGTCTCAGAAATAATCACTGCCACGAAGGTTGACCGCATGATTTAACTAGCCTAGACGAACCCTAGCATGAGCAGGCTATCACCGTGATGACCACCAGCGGGCTTGCTTGTGCCCTAGCCGGTCGAACATCACACTCCTCTTCTCAGCGTGCCAAAATGCCAACCCAAAATAGGGTGGCCACGCTTTTTTGGAAGAAGCTCGAATGAGCAAGACTGCTTAAGGCAGTCTCAAAGTGATCATGATCGTCCAACTTAACTAGCCTGATTGGACGACTTAGATCGCACCATGAAAGATGGAGGAGGCGCTAGCACGCACATTAGCGGGCCCACTTTATCCCTGCTCGATCGGTTTTCTCACAACAAAGCCATTAAGCAATGAACGTTTGCTCCAAACATGGCTGGCGTGATGCTTTTATAGGTCGCGGAAGTTCCACTAGTGTCTTAAAACAATCACAACCATCCAACTTCGCCAGCATGTTTGGATGGCTTAGATTGCGCCTAAGACCATTGGAGAAGTGCACACACGTTCACCGTCGGCCCAACGTGGGCCCCACATGATCTACCTCTCCAAAGCAGAAGCCTAACCTTCAAAACCGATTAGCCAAAACCATGCATGCGTGACTGTTTTAAAAACCTAATTAGGGTTTGCGGCATATTACATGTGTCGTTAATCAATCACGAGCGTCCATCTTCGCCATCTTGGATGAAGGGTGCAGGAATAGACTAATGAAGTCCAGAGAGTATCAACGTGATCACTGTGGGCCCGTTTATCTCTATGTCCGGCCGACCAATACAATCCATGGCGGGATGCATCGATTCGTGTGCTTTGAAGGTGGCATGCCGCGCCCCTTTTAGAATCCTTTGCGGCATAGGGTTCCTGTTGAAATTTGATCTCGGCCACTCCTATTTACCGGTCAAATTGAGTGGCCTAGAATGCACCTACATGAAACAGTGAGGTACGAACATATACATCGACAAGCCTTCTACACGCATGCCCGGTCGATCCTGCCAAAAATGCCTCCCATGCTTGGTTTCGACCAAGCTGAAGAGTGATGCTTGCACACCTCTTCAAAACCCTAAAACTTCATCAACGATCGCAGATGAGCGTCATATATCATCTCGTCCGTCCAACTCTACCAGCTTGGTTAGGCAGACCAGGCTAGGAGTTAAATGGCCAATAAGATGTCGTGGTGATTACCATCCGCCACTCTACCACATCATGAGATCGGTCAAGGGAGGGCTTGCCTGTGCAGCCTTTAAACTATCATTCAGAGATAGCTAAGCATGCATCTGTTTTAAGACGCTTAATCCGCGACTTACTCCGTTAAGCCTTAAAACAACGATGCTTCATACACATTGATTATATCGATGCATTACATGCATAGAGTATACACGATATTTCATAAAAATCCATTTCCTAAATAACTCAGTTATTTAACCTAGCATCGTATGCTACTCCCTGTGGGTCGCACGATCCACTCATTCGAGACATCAAGCATCTCAAAAACTGGGGGATACTTACTGGGTATTGGTCTGGTGGTTTACAACGTGCAGCGTGCAACGCGCCCTTACAAGAACGTGTCAGGAAGACATGGACGGTTAGCGATGATGGGAGAAGTTGGTCAAGACGTGATCGTGCAATCACTCACACACGACCCCACTACTTCATCACTCCATTTCCTCCACTTCCTACGAGAGACGAGGTTTGTGCTTTATGACTTGTATAAATAGGTCCATCACCTATTTCCAAACAACACACACAGACAAGCACATAAAATCAAGTGTTGATATCCAGAAAACACCTAGAGTTGATTTCTTACAATATTGCAAGCCATCTCGATATTCCGATACAAGTCATAAACAACCAACACCTTCACAATCTCAACACCTTCTTCGCTTCCCTCCCTAAGATCAACCCCATCTCCTTCACTTTGTGACCGAAGCAAGTCTGGAACGACCATTTCTTGGTTTAGGCCAGAATTGTATAGATTGATCTCTCGAATCAGAAAGCACTCCCGTGCAGTGCATTTGTTTAGGTTTTAGATTCGTTTCTCATCCACACACTCAAATTTACCAAAAACCGCAGAAACAGTTTTCACCCATAAACACATTGATGTTATTCGGGAATGTTTCAAATTGACTATTAGAGATATATAAAAATACTATAAATCTGGATACAGTACAGTATGTATACCAGTTCACATACTGACAAAACAGTTATAAATCCGGAGCCGCATTACATGTACCCAGTACACGTACCGGCGTAGTTATAGTTCGGCAACGGCTTTCGGGTACACATACCCGGTATGCAAACCAAAAAAGTTATGAACTCTTGTCTTAAGGGTATACAAACCCAGTACACGTACCATGACAAAATAATTCATGAACCAGAAGTAAGTACACATACTTACCCTGTCGAATATTTTCAGATGCATCACAATTATTTCTATGAGATGATCTTCATTTGAACAACTCTCTATAAAAACACATGTAGACATATTTGATCACATTAACCTATGATTGTGACTGACGATTAAAGTCTTAAAGTGTTTTATGAAAATAATTAAGCTTATAGCTCGTCTAGCTAGTTTCAGCTAACCTTTCATGAACAAGTCATTGTACACGATTCAGTTATGGTCCATCCTAACCAGAGTGTATATTTTATTGTGTCAATCTCAAAACAAAGAAATTGTCGCGAAATGTACCTTTTTCGTCGCTGATTCGTTTTACCGACAAAACTTTTTTGTCGCCCAAATTGTCGGTAGTTGTGCGTTGCTGAATGGTTGTTGCGACGAGAAATTTTATTTTGTCGCCAAATATGCAGTAACGACAAAAATAATGTTTGGTCGCTAATAAACAAAATTCACCGACAAAAAAATTTCTTGCAGCAAATAAAAACTATTAGCGACAATTTATATTTGTCGAGCAAATAATTTTGGCGGCCAAATATACTTTTGTCCGTGAAAATAATATTTTGAGTTAAGGACGTTATTTTTCGCAGCCTAAACTTCCATTTTGCGACCATAAAAAATTGTACACATCTTTGTATCATGAGTATTGATTGACCCAAAGTTAATTTTAATATAACTCATATAGCGTAATAATATGTGAACATTATGAAGATGAAGTGGTGCTTGGGAAAAAAATAAAAATAAATGAAGAAGATGAAGATGAAGTGGAATGGAAAAGTAGAGTTTATTAATTGAACCTTGTTTTCTTACATGATGACATTACCAGTGAGTGTAACAAAACTTCAAAAGGAACAAAAGCTTGACACGCTACAGTTCTTTAATTTGTATACATTCAAAGGAAAAAACTAGAAAACCAGTAGCAAAAGTAATTAAAATAAGTGGATGTTCAGTTCCAATATTCAAACTTCGATCAGGTTCAATTCCAATCTCAACCTTCGATTCCCCAACCTTCAAAATAATCAGAGCAATTAGATCAGACTGATCTCCCACTAATGTTCTAATTGCACGCCAAATTTGTAGGATTTGTGCGATTTGTCTGCGCTAGCATCTTAAAGGTTTTCTTTTCTTGTTCTGCAATAGTTACAAAACCAACCAAACGATTTATGTTATACCAACTTATTATATAGTTAAGAAAAAAGAGATTATGGGAAGCAAAATACCGTTGTATAAGACAAAGATGCAAATATAAACACAAACCATTGATAAAATATGGAGAACAATATCTTTGAACCAATCTTCATCGAATCCTCTTTCGTCTCCTCGTATCTTAATCTTCTATCTGTCATTATTCCTTCAAAAACTAAATCTTTGACGATGACACACTACTGTAATCAACCAGTAGAATTATGAATTAAAAGATGAGAAGAAAACTAATTTACTCAATCAACCGTAATAATTAGAGAAGAAACTGAAGTTTTGCTTCAAGATTGAGAGAGGAGATTGGAAAGTTACCACAGAGCGAGCACTTGAGAATGGAAACAAAAGATTAGGGCATTCTATATGTCTATGAGCAGACCGTAGGATTAGGCAAAAGTTACAAAAATTTATGGACAAGATTCACCTCTATAACCAACTCTTACACGTCTCTCCGTGGTCCACCATGTACAATTTGCAAGTTACAATTAACAACCTGTTTGGCGATCATTTTATATTGTCGCGAAATTAGAATTTTTCCGTCGAAATCATTTTTGGTCGCCTTTACAAAATATTTGCGACAACATCACTTCTGGTCTCCTGTACAAAAATTTAGCGACCAATTCAGATCAAGTTAGCTACGATAATTCAGTTAGGTCGCAAAAGAATTTTTCCTGCGACCAAAATTTGAATTGTCGTTGTTAGTTATTTTTGGCGACCAAATTAAATATGTCGCTCAGAATTTCGTCGCAAATGGCTTATATTCTTGTAGTGATATTGATTGCTTGATTCCAAAGATACCTTAACTTAAATCTAAAGCAACTTTTGTTTTGGAAGTCTATATAAGGAGAACCTCAAGCAACTGGGATCTTTGAATCCCTAACACTACTCTTGTGTGTCTTAGTTGTAAACTAGAGTTGTTCTCTCCTTTAAACCTTTTTAGGTTTAGCGCATAAAAAGACTCCACCTAGGGATTCGTGAAGCCAGATCCAACTATCTTTATCTTGATAGTTCGTATATCCTGATCTTGCTACTGATTGTTGAGCCTTTAGCTCCAACAGGAGAGATAGATAGAAATCGCAAAGTTTCTTCGTCTCAGACTTTGTGATTCCACAAGTATATTCCTCGAGAATGATTCTTTGTGGAAATCGGAGTAGGAATTACTTGTGAGGTGAATAATAATCTAGACTGCTCCTCGGGAGTCGTAAGTACCAGATTTTGAGATTTGCTAGAACTTTGTATATTGCAATTGATTTCCTATCTAACCTTGATCTTTGATCAAAATGGAAATCACATATATGATTATCTATGGGAGGTAGATTGGTTTAAAGTCTTCAATTGAGTTGAAGAAACTTATAGGTTGTAAAGGACGTCAACTAAGGAAATCAATTGCGCAGAGTCTTGCAACATTCAAGAGGCGTAAGGAGCGCAACTATAACTGAATCGATGTGATGGTAGATTCGGTCTCAACTACATTCCAGTCCGAAGTTTTGATAGTATGCTAGAGTTTGTAGCGGCTTAATATAGTTTGGTGTTCAAAGCTGGACAAGGTCCGGGGTTTTTCTGCATTTGCGGTTTCCTCGTTAACAAAATTTTTGGTGTCTGTATTATTTCTTTTTCCCTTATATTTTTTATCTATGTAACTGAAATATCACAGGTTATACGTAAATCAATCAAAGTAGATACGTCCATCGTAATTATTGGATACGACTTAATTGATCTTAGATATTGATCTTTGGAATCGTCCAAGAACTCTCACAGTATAATCTGGTTCACGGACTTGTTTTGAATACATATTGATTGTGAGAATAAGAGATATAAACTTTTCATATAATTCCTGATTGAGATTTATTTAGTTGTAACTCTCGGAATTGTATTTGATTTTAGTCCATACAGGTTGCCTAAGAAAATGTTGGTGGTGTATTTTGGCACCCCCGCATTTTCACCAATTTCCGCCACAAATAAGTTTCTTATCATCTTCATTATCTAATTTAATATAAAGAAACCTTTACCTAAGGGAATCATTTGAACATTACCTTTGAGACTCCATTGATTTCGCAAGATCGATTCCGCAGACTTCATCTTCATTTTGATGAAGTCCAATGTACCAGTTAACATGTATCTTCATTCATCTAAACTTTCATCAGGGATGAAACAATATGGTTTATCTCCATTATTATCTACTGGAAAAAAACTAAACTCAGATCTTGAATTTTGTGATTTTGATCCAGAAACAGCTTCTGTTTCCGATCGAGATTTGTTATTTTCTGACATATTTATCCTTCAATTAATGGTCAGATCAACATTTTCTTACCACCAATCATTGAATTTGTACGAAAAATCACTTGAAATTAATGAAGATTGCACTAAAACTAAGAAATCTGAGAAATAATGAGAACGAGTCGGTCGTCGATTAGTCACCGAGTCGCAAATACTCTCTCTTCGATTTTTACCAACAAAAATAAATATAGAAAAAATGGATGAAGTCATTCAGCGATGGATATCCTATCGAGCAATGTGCATGATAGCGCTAGCGATAAAGACTCTATTATTGGCGATTTTTTTCAGTATTGCTCGCTGGAAACTCCATCACTAACGACTATTTCTCTATCGCCTATAAATACGTGATTTTCAAACTTGATTTTTACACCAAAATTTTTACACAAATTTTTTCTCTCAATTTCTCTATCTCAGTTCTGTCCTTCAAATAACATAATTTCAAACTCAACTTGGTTTTCATGGAGTAGCACTTGAAGCAGTTGTTAAAAAGATATGTGTTAGTTAAAAAAAAATATGTAAAAAAAGCAAAGAATTCTTCAAGTGTTGGATATTAACCAAATCAAACCTGCAGCTAAAAGGCAAAGAAGAATTCAAGGCAAGGAATATAAAGGCAAAGACAATGTAAATATGAAAGTTAACCATACTAGTCAGAAGAGCAGAGGAAACTCTCCTCAAGAACGCATAGAATAGAAGTTTCTTCAGATGAAGAAAACCATGAGGTCAAAGATTATCAGAGATTTTTATTGAAGTATTCATTGTCCAAGTTTATATCTTTTAAAAGACATTAGTCTTGTTAATTAATTCGAAATCTATATCTCGTAAAAAGGTGCATTTTGTTAGAGCACTGCTCGGTCGAACTTGCAAGCGTTGCTATCTCAAGCTTGCTTGTCAAGTTTAGTTGCCAAAACTATATATAAGTCTTGATTCTAGTCTACTAATAGCTAAGTCTCGGACTAGGATATAAAGTGTAATTGACCTATAGACTCCATGGTGTTCATCATGCAAAGACAAAGAACTACTCAAGGAACTGGTGAAACTTCATTGACAAAAAGGTATGTGGAGACTTGAACTTATCTATCACTCAAAAGTCTACTTTATCTCCTATCTTGAGACAAAAGTCGTATTGCTATATAGCCTATGATTATACACATGTACTATTTTGAGTTGAGTTTATCTCGCATATATATTTCTCAAAATATGTCTTGGTAAGATTTCGCTTTGGCAAAGTTCATCTTTACTAGTGAACAAAGTCATATTAGTTTCAATTACTTGAAAATCGCTTTGACGGAAAATAGTTTGTGAACAACAATTATATAAAGTCCTCTAAGAATGTTTCAATGATTGAAATGAGAGTTTAGACTACATAACCATGGTTGGATATAAACATTGTGAGACAACTCATATGTTTGCAAGTCCAATATCCTTGAACCAAAGTATGCGTACTTTGCTGCTCAGGATAACTGAAACTAAAGTCCGCATACCAGTACGCGTACTGCCGGAAGTTCACATCCCGTGAATTTCTGCTGGAGTTTGTGAACTGAAAACAAACTTAATCCGGGTACTTAAGTACGCGTACCAGTATGCGTACTTCAGTAGGTTATTTTCTACAAACAGTTTAATTCGTGAACTAAGACACTTATATTTTAAGGAATGCAATCTTTGCAAACCGTGGCTATAATGTTCATGAATCGATTCGAGTGAGTCAAAACTATTTTTGTTTCGATTGTGTCTTGTATACTTCTATGAGATCTAAGCAATTGAACAACTCTCTAACTAGTTCATTTAAGTCATTTGAACTAGTTGTGGTTAAGAAGAATAAAGTTGATAGAAAGTGCTCATATGGCTAACCTATGGTTATCTACCGTTGAACCAACGACTTGTACGCGTTTACATACGGTTACTCAAACCTAAATGAAGTTACATTTCATGTGTGTATAACAAGCTAAGATTCAATCGAACGGTTGAAAGATATTAGCTTGAATCTAATAAGGTTTTCATCTAACGACGAATATTGAATGCTTCGTTACCAAGGTAGCATTGATTGCAAACCCTGATTTGAAAACTATATAAAGGAGAACTCTAGCAACTGGGAAACCTAATACTCGCACCTCCTATGTGATACTATTTGTATAAGCTAGAGTCGATTCTCCGTTAACCTTAGGTTTCTATCGAGACCCTGTAGGTTAACGACTTGAAGACTTCATTGGGATTGTGAAGCCAGATCCAACTATTTTCTCTGCAGTTGTGTGATCTGATCTTGCTGTTTCTATCGTATTTGATTACAATCATAAGATTGGCTTTAGATTAATTTCTCCGATAGGCAAGATAAAAAAGTAGTCACAAACATCTTCGTCTCATCGTTTGTGATTCCGCAATATCTTGTTTCGCTAGTCGATTAAGATTATTGTGAGGTGATTGATACTTCTAGGCTGTTCTTCGGGAATATAATTCCGAGTTATCAATTGGTTCATGTTCACCTTGATTTATCAAAATACGGAACAAAACTCGGAGGTATTTATGTGGCAGACAGATTTATATATTCCTTTAGACTATCTGTGTGATACAGATTTGTTTATTAAAGTCTTCGACTTTGGGTCGTAGCAACTCTTTGTTGTGGGTGAGATCAGCTACGAGAATCAAGTGCGTAGTATATTGCTTGGATCAGAGACGTAAGGAGCACAACTGTACCTTGGATCAGTGTGAGATTGATTGGGGTTCAACTACAGTCCAGACCGAAGTTAGTTTGTAGTAGGCTAGTGTCTGTAGCGTCTTAATACAGTGTTTGTTCAATCTGGACTAGGTCCTGAGTTTTTTTTGCATTTTCGGTTTCCTCGTTAACAAAATTCTGGTGTCTGTGTTATTTCTTTTCCGCATTATATTTTGTTATATAATTGAAATATCATAGGTTGTGCGTTTAATCGATCAATTGGTAAATCCAACCTTTGGTTGTTGATTGAAATTGATTGATACTTGAACATTGGTCTTTGGTACCGTTCAAGTTGATTTCTCTTGTATTCAATTAAACTCGCAGATTTCTATTTGCTTGAGTAAGTATTGAATCGAGAAATTGAGATATAACTCTTTGATATACGTTTTATTAAGATTGAGTATAACTGTCTAGTTGATTCTCTTAAAAGTATATTGGAGTTAGTCCATACAGATTGCTTAGCGAAATATTGGGTATGGTTGTTAGACACCATATTTGAATGGAATACCTTATAAGTTTGTGTTTGTAGCGATCTGACACCGTATTTGAAGGTTGTTAGACCCCCGCTTTTTCAATTGGTATCAGAGAAGGCAAACACGTTTAAGACCTTATAAGTATGTGTTTGTAGCGATCTGATCTATGGACGTCAGTAATCTCTCTGATAACGCAACACCAGATCAAAGTTCCTGTGAGATGTTTCAAAATCCTGAGAATCTTAGAAGCCTTCTGTACCTGCCTTTGTATGTGAATCTGCCTTCAACTGGGAAAAATGTCTTGATGACCAGTTGGATGATCTTTCATATGAGAGTGATTCAAAAGAAGGACAAACTATTGATGAGGAAGTCTCTCAATATATCAAGCTCTTTGACCATTCCTTGAAAGAAAAGAAGTCAATGGATTGTTTGAGAAAATATTTGGCTCCTCTCTGTCAAGAAAACATAAAGATGAGAAAACTCTTTAAAGGTTATGATTGTGGATATAAACTTTTACAATCTACTGTTAAAGATCGAGAAGAAGACTTACGCTAAAAAAGGTCTGAATGTGATAATTTCCTTCGAAATCTCTTTGTGTTGAAAGAAAGACTTGCGGAATATGAAGCAAGATATGACTCTCAACAAAAATTTCCTAATGACAGAGAACTCAGTCTCCTAGCCAGAGAAAAATCTTTGGAGACCGATCTCGCTGCTACCCTTAATAAGGTAAAATCACTGGAGGAGAATCTGAAAAGATTCAATTCTAGCTCTACAAAATTATCTTCTATGCTTGGAGCATGTAAAGAACATCGTGATACACGTGGTCTGCGCTATAAGGGAATAAACGCTCCAAGTACTGATAAGATCAATTTTGTTCAAGCTAATTTCAACTCTTCATGTAAAAAAACCTTACCAGCAGCCGGCGGTTTTGGAAACAAGGATTGTACTCCTTCAAATTTAACTCGCAAGAGGACAGTCAAGAACAAATCCTTTAACTGCTATTACTTCGGAAATAAAGGACATCTTGAACGAAGATGTCGTTTTCGACTGAGGAATGAGAAACTTCACAACATTCTTGCATGGATGTCTAAAGAAGTAATTAAACATGTCTCTCATATTGCTGGAGTAAAAGGCAGTGTCTGCAATCAAAAGAAATGCTATGATGAGTCATTTCTAGATTATGATTTTGAGACAAAAAAATGCCTACAATTGTAGAAGGAAGAATGTTAGGTGGACAAATGAGTCTTTAAATTACTCTGAGAAGAGAAAAAGGCATAGGAGAAAGAAAGAAAAGCTAAATTCCTTATCTCCTTCTAAAGAAGACAATGAACCCGAGGTGTCTGCTCCAGATTTCATTCATATCAATAATCGAGTCTCAGAGCTCAAGATCAGCATAAACAGACTCAAACGGAGTATCAAAAAGGCAAGGAAAGCGGCAGGTTCAGGTATTCCTTGTTCCCCTCTGGTTAAATCTCTTTCAACTAATCCTAGTGATTTTTCTGAAAATCTTCAAGAAGGAAAGAGAGAAGAAGTCAATATTCTCGATGAGAAAAAAGCTCATCAAAATACAACATGACTACTCAATGTAGCATCCTTCTTGTAATGTGGAAGGATGCTCATAATTCTCAAGAAGTCTTTGTGTCTTGAGAAAGTAGTTGTTGTTATATTTTATATATTTTTTGTCTTTTACAAAACAATGATCATAAAACTGTTGAGCCTTGCTCCAGTACTTTACATGATATAATGTTTCTTGATCGTTCACTCTTGAGAATAATTTCTTGTTGATTGCCTTGATTTTCAACAATTCTCTTATGTTCCCTTGAACTAATAATGGCATCCTTTGTTTAGAATGATTCTTGAGTTTTTCAAGACTTCTTCTAAATTTATCTCCATTATTATCTTGGTCTCATACCAAGGTTGTAACCATAAGTGCACGTACACCTGACCCACATGGAATGTATACGAGTATTCCTAGGGTTTCCTAAGAAATACTCATATATATATATATATATATATATATATGTGTATCATGCTCCATTTTGGTACATACACGTTCCGTAACGTCAAAAGGTTCACCTGATTTCTGTGTGCACAATGGATGGATGCAACAAGGAAGACAATGTTGAGAAGGTCAAGAGTATCGAGTTTCACGAGAACCCTGTTTTCATAACCTGCTATCATGTTGTTGATCATGAAAACAAACTACCAGTTCAGATGTCATCACAAATGGTAGGAAATCTTCTTCGAGATTTTGGGGTCGTACGTGAACAACTTGGAATTGCAACAAGGAATCTTGAATTTATGAAAAACGAACTGAAGAAAGCAACTAATGAGCTCGTCCATGTTCAATCTCTGGTTGCTGGCTATGTTTAATTTTTTCTTCAAATCATGTTCTCTAAGAGTTGTTTCGATTTTTTCTAGGAAATTTTCTTTTAAGAATTTTATTCTTGTGTTTTAGGAAGAATAACTAGAGTTTGGAGTAGCCATATTGTGATTACACATAGCTATGTCCAACGATTGTCATCTTCTTTGTTTTCAGATTTATTTTCTTAAATTCTAAAGTTTGTTTGGAAGATGATTTTTGCAGTATTAATCTTTATGGTTTTATATATTGCAAATTGTTATGGGATACAGTAGAACCTCCGTATATTAATACTCTCGGGCAAGCAAAAAATTATTAATATACGAAGGTTATTAATATATAGAGGTTGATTAAAGTAAGATTTCACAAATCGGGACTATGATTTGTATCAATATGTAGAGGTTATTACTATATAAAGTATTAATATATGTAGGTTTTACTGTATGTGTGTTTGCGTCCGTGAACTATGATTGTCCCATACGTAGTCAAACGTTAAGTCCTTAATATGTCGATATGAAAGTATTGATAAAATATTGAATGAACTTTTGACAAAACAAAAGATAAGCCTATTGTATGTCATTATGCAAATGTTGATGGAAGATAGGATGATCTTTTGTTTACAAAGATTATGTCTATTATATGTCATTGTGAAAATGGTGATGGGAAATAGAATGAATCTTTGTCTATTCCACAGTATTGATCTTCCCTGGTCCATATTTCTTATGTATGTATTGTGCGGCTCCGTAAGTTCTCTTATGTTGAGCATTTCCGATTAAATTAATCATGGGTTCTCTTGTGGTTAATTTAATTGAGTTTTTGGATACAAATTCATACTCTTATGTGATTTGTTAACGTCCAAAGAAATCCTTCTTTTCTTGTGAAAGTAAGGTCGCTCTCGTTGTTCTCTCGGGAATGACATTTTACGGGGGAGAGTTCTTAATTGAACTTGTGCTTAATTGCCAAATCTTTGTGGGGAGTGCAGATGTGGAATATTACAGGGGTTATCTTGTATCTTTATAAACTCCTTGATGAATGCATTTAATTTCGGCTATATGATTGCATCTAAAAAGTTGATATGTGCTTTCTTTTGGTCATGAAGTGTCTCTATGGAAATTTCATGAGGATCCCACTAATTTTCGTACCTTTACCAATTTTATTGTCAAAAAGGGGGATAATTAATGTGTAGTTCGCACCACAAATACATATGGTTTTCGGATCATTACGTAAGGGGGAGTAGTTTTCATGTGACATGAAGTATTGACTAAGGGGGAGTGATATATATCACCATAGTATTGTTGTCGAAGTTGTGATGCAATTGAACTTTGATGTTGTGTGATAGTACTATAACACTGTGTAATAATGATTCACAGCTTTTGTTTTCTTATTGTTATGGCTACATGATCTTCAACAACGATGATGCTGCATTGAATATCTTTGGAATCATTGGAGTGCTTGGAAGTGACGAAGACTTCGAGTAATATTGAAGAACCAAGAGGATCATGCATGTGGAAGAGAAGCTGCAAAGTTTATTTATTTTGTATGCATATGTATTGATAGTTTTGCCACTAAAATTGACAAAGGGGGAGATTGTTAGAGCATCGCTCGGTCGAACTCGCAGCTATCTCAAGCTTGTTTGTCAAGTTTAGTTGCCAAAACTATGAGTATTGATTTCTAGTCTACTAATAGCTAAGTCTCGCACTAGGATAAAAAGTGTAGTTGAGCTCTAGACTCCATGGTGTTCATCATGCAAAGATGAAGAACTACTTAAGAAACTGGTGGAACTTCATCGACAAAAAGGTATGTGGAGACTTGAACTTATCTATTACTCAAAAGTCTACTTTATCTCCTATCTTGAGACAAAAGTCGTATTGCTATATAGACTATAATTATACACATGTACTATTTCGAGTTGAGTTTATCTCGCTTATCTATTTCTTGAAATATGTGTTGGTAAGCTTTCTCTTTGGCCAAGTTCATCTTTACTAGTGACGAAAGTCATATTAGTTTCAATTACTTGAAAATCGCTTTGACGAAAAATAGTTTGTGAACAACAACTATATAACGCCCTCTAAGAATGTTTCAATGATTGAAATGAGAGTTTAGAATACATAACCATGGTTGGATATAAACATTGTGAGACAACTAATATGTGTGTAAGTCAAATATGCTTGAACCAAAGTATGCGTACTTTGCTGCTCTGGATAACCGGAACTAAAGTCCGCGTACTGCCGGAAGTTCACATCCTGTGAATTTCTGCTGGAGTTTGTGAACCGAAAACAAACTTAATCTGGGTACTTAAGTCCGTCTACCAGTATGCGTACTTAAGTAGATTATTTCCAAAAAACAGTTTAATTCGTGAACTAAGACATTTATATTTTAAGGAATGCAATATTTGCAAACCGTGACTATAATGTTCATGAATCGATTCGAGTGAATCAAAACTATTTTTGTTTCGATTGTGTCTTGTATACTTCTATGGGATCTATGCAATTGAACAACTCTCTAACTAGTTCATTTGAGTCATTTGAACTAGTTGTGGTAAAAAATAATAAGGTTGATATGAAAGTGCTCATATGGCTAACCTATGGTTAATTACCGTTGAACCAACGACTTGTACACGTTTAGGTACGGTTACTCAAACCTAAATGAAGTTACATTTCATGTGTGTATAACAAGCTAAGATTCGATCTAACATTTGAAAGATATTAGCTTGAATCTAATCAGGTTTTCATCTAACGGTGAATATTGAATGCTTTATTACCAAGGTAGCATTGATTGCAAACCCTGATTTGAAGACTATATAAAGGAGAACTCTAGGAACTGGGAAACCTAATCCCCACACCTCCTGTGTGATACTAGTTGTATAAGCTAGAGTCGATTCTCCTTTAACCTTAGGTTTCTATTGAGACCCTGCAGGTTAACGACTTGAAGACTTCATTGGGATTGTGAAGCCAAACCCAACTAATTTCTCTGTAGTTGCGTGATTTGATTTTGTTGTTTCTATCGTATTTGAGTACAATCATAAGATTGGCTTGAGATTAATTTCTCTGATAGGCAAGATAGAAAAGTAGTCACAAACATCTTCGTCTCATCGTTTGTGATTCCGCAATATCTTGTTTCGCTAGTCGATTAAGATTATTGTGAGGTGATTGATAATTCTAGGCTGTTCTTCGGGAATATAAGTACGGATTATCAATTGGTTCATGTTCACCTTGATTTATCAAAAGACGGAACAAAACTCGGAGGTATTTCTGTGGGAGGCAGATTTATATATTCCTATAGACTTTCTGTGTCATACAGATTTGTTTATTAAAATCTTCGACTTTGGGTCGTAGCAACTTTTAGTTGTAGGTGAGATCAGCTAAGGGAATCAAGTGCGTAGTATCCTGCTGGGATCAGAGATGCAAGGAGCGCAACTGTACCTTGGATGAGTGTGAGATTGATTAGGGTTCATCTACAGTCCAGACTGAAGTTAGTTTGTAATAGGCTAGTGTCTGTAGCGGCTTAATACAGTGTGTGTTTAATCTGGATTAGGTCCCGAGGTTTTTCTACATTTGCAGTTTCCTCGTTAACAAAACTTCTGGTGTCTGTGTTATTTCTTTTCCGCGTTATATTTTGTTATATAATTGAAATATCACAGGTTGTGCGTTGAATCGATCAATTGGTAAATCCAACATTTGGTTGTTGATTGAAATTGATTGATACTTGAAAATTGGTTTTTGGTACCGTTCAAGTTGATTTCTCTTGCATTCAATTAGACTCGCAAATTTCTATTTGCTTGAGTAAGTATTGAATCGAGAAATTGAGATATAACTCTTTGATATACTTTTTATTAAGATTGAGTCTGACTGTCTAGTTGATTCTCTTAAAAGTATATTAGATTTAGTCCATACATATTGCTAAGAGAAATATTGGGTGTGGTTTTTAGACCCCCGCTTTTTCACATTTTTTAATGAATTTGAAATGCGGCTCAAAACCTTTGAAAAACCTATAGAAACCTCTGCATAAACTACATATTTGGATACGTGGAGAACCTTCATCCAGATATTACTACAAACATACTTTCCCGTGTGCCCCAAAAGTATGTCTCAAAGTGCCAACGAGTATGCAAGACTTGTAAGGAAAATATCCTTGTTGATATTAAGGTATGGGTCTTCTTATTCAATCCCATCCATAATATTGTACTTATATAACCTTTTGATGCTTGATTTTTAGTGTATCCTATATGATATTTTTTTTATAGAAAAAGAAATTCAAGGTTACTATGGGATCACGTCAAGGTTGTGCAACATGCAAAATTCGGAAGAATAAATGTGCACCAAATTGTCCCTCTCGAGATAAGATGAATGCTCTCAAGAATGTTCGTGACGTTTTCGGCGTGTGTAATTTCCTCCGGTTAGTTGAATCCACCAAGCCTCTCAAACAAGAAGCAGCGGAGTGGTTAATATCTGAAGCTAGGTTTATAAAATTTATCAGCGACCGCATCATTGGATTCTCTAATCCAACAGAACAAGATTTTATCTGAACAAAACGAAATGTACAGGTAATATTTTTGTGTGTGTGCAACAAATCCTAGCACGGGGACAATAAAAATTATCATGACTATAAAAGGAGGACTTATCACGGCCTTTGACAACATTATCTGGTGTCCTGTATGACTACTCTGAATCATCCGCCAAATGAAGAACTTGTTTTTTAATTGTTTGCGGTATCGAGGGAGAATGCTGGGAGATTTGTTGATGAACTACTAAATAGAATTTTATGATCATATTTGAATTAAGTCGCAAATCAATATGTACTACTAGATATTTTCTTTTATAATGTGTTTTGCTAAATAGTACAACTTATGGAATGAAAGGTACTTGTAATTGCCTCTTATACATCTAGTTAGATGCAACCAAAACCGAAAAAAATAGATCTACAGAATGCAAACCCCGCATGGTTACGCACTGCACCAATAACACCTTCACTTTGAAAATTATTGAAATGAGGGCATGACATTTTCTCTTTCCATATTATCCACAAAATATACAGCTTGTGCCTTACAGCCTTCTTCGTTAAATTCTGTGTTGCAGGGATATAAGATGTCGATCTTATTTTTTTCCAATTATACTTGTTGTGCTTGTCCATGTCTTTAGTTTCCCATTGCCTGATTGTTAGTCCATTTCCACCCTTTATCACAATCTGGATGGATTTACCAAATGTGTTTGAAACTATATTAGCTTTTCTCTACGTAAGCCAAACAGGAAGCAACGAGAGTTACCTCAAGGACAAAGGTCAATCATTTGATCTGAACCGATTGGATTTGACTGAGAATTGTTGGAATAAAAATAAATCTGATGAAAATGTGGTGTCGCACAAACACGAACAGAGTCGTTCAGAAATTAGATCATGAAAAGACAAGGGTACCCAAATACGCCACAGTCTTTTAAATATCAACCTATAAGTCTGGTATCTTAAGTGATCGTTTATGTACAAAGTCGAGAAAATACAACTTAAGTCTTATACCGTGTGTGATTATTTATGGACGAGGTCGAAACAATACGACAACAAGATATTTACTTGACAATAGTTACGTTAATAACCGATTGACTATTAGGATCAATGTCAAGTAATTCGGATTAACGTATGTTTGTAACTTACTTAATTATAATAAAAATTATAATGCGGGAAACAAAGTAGAGGACACAACAAGATTTTGTTAACGAGGAAACCGCAAATGCATAAATCTTCCGAGACCTAGTCCAGTTTTGAATACTCTCAGAATTAAGCCGCTATACAAAATATAATACCAACTTCGTATAGTTGAGCCCAAGTAGAGTAGCCCTAGCTACTTAGTTTCCTCAGTATCTCTGCGCCTTCGTCTTCTAGAGTCACGCACGTGAATTACCAATCCTTTTGATCGTATTCCAAACATAAAGGATAAATCTGTTTGGTAAATACTCTATTCAATCTTGGTAATAAGATATTATGAGTTGTTGACGAAGGCTCTTCCGTTTAAAATAATAAACTCCTTTGTCTGGTTAGATCAACCTAAAGTTTGATAACCTAAATAACCAAATTCTAAATTTCAATCAATAAATATAGAACTCAAAGAGTAACTATAAGGTGATGCCGATCTCAAGTAACTAGACAATCAAGTCTATCAAAGATAAACACGATTCTAATTGGATCCCAGACGATCAAGGTTTGTGCACATAATTCACAAGATACAAAAACTAATAAGAAAAACTTTGTCGTCTTTATATGTTCGTTTGTCTTCAATAATAACCTGCGCGGCACAACTTGAATCCTCTTGTGACCAATCACACACAAAACGGAGTCTGTTAATAATGGATTATGACAAGATGTCTTTAGATCCGAAAATGTTTCTAAAGATCTCGTCGTTACTTTGATCTAGTTTGAGTGAGCCTTATATCAGAAGAGAAGGTTCTCAAGAATAAACAAACTATGTGCAATCAAAGTTTCAACAACCATTAGTCAATCAAATCAATAATCGAAAACTAAAATAACAATGCAATTATCTAGCTTCCTACCAACGGTATTCATAGAGATTTTTGATCCCACATAAGTCTTTAAACGAGTGATCGTAAGAGATTTCGCCTTATTAGGGTAGTTTCTCTCCGGATAGACGGCTCCACCAGAAACAACAAGAATGAAGTTTTCCTGACTCTTAGGATGGTTTGCAAGAAATGTAAACTCAAGTATTTATAGACCAAGGTTGTTTGGACAACAAGGAAATTCTAAAACCGAAAATATTCTCAAGATATTCATATTAAAGTACCTAATTTATGTTTTCCTGTTTTTAATTAATTACCAAACTATATTTCCGAAAACTCTCTTAGAAAACTTTTATTATTAGTGTAGAACATTAACTAATAATATTTTCCAGAGGATATGATTTAATTGCTAGTAATTAAAACATATATTATGAAAATCATAATTAAATGGTTTTCAATTTTTCGGTATAGGATCACCTTGAGTATCAAGGAATATCTTTGAACAATTAATGATAAGATTTATGTACATGTTCAAATATGTCGACATCTAGAAGTTTCTCGGCAAACCCTAATTCCAAGCTTCACATAAAACATAAAGAGATATATGAATATTGGAAACTCGGTTTTGCTCATTGGGATCGGTTGTATCAAAATCACAATGTAAGTTGTGATCAATTATACCATGCTTCCTAAACTAGGTTGTGACCGGTTACACCTTGCTTCCCAGAGGTAGCTTGTGATCGGTTACACCTTACGTCCCGAGTTAGCTTGTGATCGGTTACACCTTGGTTCCCAAAAAAACTTGTGACCGATTACAACTAACCTACCAAATTAGCTTGTGATCACTTACACCTTGCTTCCAAAAGGTATCTTGTTACCGATTACAACTAACTTCCCAATGTAGCTTGTGACCGGTTACAACATGCTTTGGTAGACACATTTTTGTGTCTAATTTGTCTCGATTCTATATATTGATAATGCTCATTTCTGTACTTATTATGGTGTTTTATGTGTGTGTGTAGGTATTTTTGGTCAACAAACATTTTTGGAAAAATCGTCTCGAAAAGTTGCGCGGGGAACCCCCGGAGGACACTTGCTATTCGGACCCCTCAAATGGATAAGGGGTGACCAATTACTAAGGGGCATCCATTTCCAGGCAGATGCTAAAGGGATACCAGCACAAGATAGGGGGAGGTCATCTTCTTCGTTTAAATTCAAAAAAAGGCGGGAAGAAATAACCGGCGAAGAACCAAACTTTCTATTGGATTTCGAAGATGTTTTAGTGAGATTCAATCACTGAAATTTGCTGGGATGGACGTGATTCAACTAAAAAGGCCTGGTATGTGCGCTGGAATCAATCGAATTGGGCTGGATAATCCGGAAAAAGGAAACCGAGTTTGAGTTTTGCACGGAAACTTTGTGGAATTATTTCAGGAATTCCAGGGAGACTAAACGCGTGATATTGTTTCCTAAGGTAGTATTCTATCTAAGGAAGAGTTTAGGATGGTTTGGAAGTCTCAGAAACGATTAAGGAAGTCGGCAGAAGAGATTATTGCCGTGGCTTGCACGAAAAGAAAAAGAGAGAATTAATCGCTATTTTTAGGTTTCTGAGTAGTATAAAAGGTGTGTTTAAGTCCCAGGGAAAAAAACGAAGTTATTGGAGCAGTCGCAGATGAGTTTTTAACACTACAGAGGCGAATTGATCAAGTTGCAGGAAACCCGTATTTCTGCTGCTGCTGAAGAAGAACATCCGTTGCAAATAAGAATAACGTATCAAATTTGTAACTCTGCTACAGTAACTTCTTTGTAACAGTCAGTCATTCGTTTTGCGACTCCAACACACCGTTGCAAACATTCAGAGTTATAGTTTTTCATCTTTTAATCAACTTTTGAACCATAAACAAATATTTTGAGCAAGTGATTAATATGAGGAGCTAAACCCCATTGCTTTGGCGACAGAGGAAGCCATTTTTCCAATTATTATGTGGTAAATTCTATTTAATTTAATTTTCGTAATTCTTTTATGATTATTTGCACTGAACTGAAATCGAATATATGATTCTGATTAAGTGGTTGTGTTCTCAATTGATGGGTCATGCTTAGGTTAAATCTTTTGATGGTCCATGATTTTGATTTAAAAATATTGTTTTGAGAATCTACTTGTCTAGGCGAAAATATTAGAATCACTTTAAACGTAAAGAGTCTCATAAATATTGACTAGATTAAATCACATAAAAATTGGAGATTGGTGGAATCCAAAGTCTCAGTGCTTTTTATAAACTTGAATACAATTTCTTTTTAAGTTTTCTATTTTAATTTGAGTCCAAAATCGAGTCTACATAATCCGAGTTGAACGAACTTTACTACCACTTAAAAACTACATCAATTTTTGGCGCCGCCGACGCGGATCTGTATTAGGTTTTAGGTTTTAGATTTATTTTATTTCTTTTAGAATTTTTGTTCTCTTTTACGCCTTTGGTATTTTTTGATTCTTTTCAGATTTTGAGCGAAGCTACAAGGAAAGAAAAAGTGCTATAAAAGGAAAGCATCGCCAAAGAAGGAAAGAAAAGAGGAATCCGAAAGGAGTGAAGAAGAAGATTTTGTATATAGTTATTGTGGTTTATTTTTAGAAACTGTAAATAGGGTTTTATTTTTTGTAATTTTTCTTTTTATTTTTGGACACTTTTTGGACTTTATTTTTGGACTGGGATATTATTATTTTTAAACCCTACGGAAGGGTTGGTTTAAATAAAAAATGTGTGCAGAGAAGGACGGTGATTACGATATCGCCTCGGCCCCTCGGGTTCGTACATGACATAGGAGTTGTGGCCCGAGTCGACTTCAGCGGTTCTTCGCCCGTCTGGTCGGGAGGTAAGTTTTTCGAAACACCCGCGAATCCCCTGTCAGCGGGTTTACTGTATTCCTTCGTTTGCATATATGCTGAGGACTTGAAAACGACTGGTTTAATTTCCTAGTAAAGGGCAAGGACTGTCCATACAAGATAAGGGTTCGGATTTCATCACCGTTCTCTTCTTGCCCGCCTTAGGAAAACGAAACCAAACGCGAACCTAAGCCTAAAATTTTGACTAGAACGAGACCGATAGGGTAACGAGCTTAATAGGAAAGTCGTTCGAAAAATATTGGTTACTCTTTTGAGCATACTTCGAAGTTCATGATGGTTTCTGTGAGTTGAATGCGTGACTGCGCCGCCTTGTAACCGGTGAGTCCTTGGGTATCAAAGCTCTACTGAGCTTCCCTCGCCTCGATTCAACTTACTTTGACTCGGATTGATTCCATAGGGTTTTGCTCAGATTGTAACGAGTTCCTTTTCGAAAGAATAGAAGCTGGTCAAGAAACAATCTAAGTGGAACCATCATGCTTTTTGTTTGCTAGAAAATTAGGTTTGATTTGGTTGAGTCAGCCTTGTTTTGTGATTGCATAGAATCCCAAATATCCCGATAGTGCCAGCAATGGAAACTTTGAAAGCTTTGTTGAACCCAACTAGGACTACTCGTCCTTCTTGTATCAGGTTAGACAAAACTGAAGCAAATTATGAACTTAGGCCTGGGACCCTACAGATGCTCCCAATCTTTTTAGGGAAAGAAAATGGAAACCCATACTTCCATGTTAGGGATTTTGAGGAAATTTGTAGTACCCTAAAGATTAGAGACCTTGATGATGATGCTTTGAAACTTAGGTTATTTCCTTTTTCCCTGAAAGATAAAGCCAAATCGTGGCTATATAGTTTGGCTTCCGGTTCAATAGAAACATATGAACAACTTACATCTGCCTTTTTGAACAAGTTTTTCCTTAGGCACAAAACATCGTCTATTAGGACGCAAATCTGCACATTTTCTCAACAGGAGGGAGAATCGTTATATAGGTATTTGGAAAGGTTCAATGACTTATTAGGCCAATGTCCTCATCATGGTTTAGAAAAGGTTAGGCTAGTTCAAATCCTTTATGAGGGTTTAGATTATTCGACAACAACCATGGTTGAGTCTCTATGCACTGGTGGTTTTGAAAACCAAACTGTTGATGCGGCGATGGAATTTTTGAATGAAATCGCCGAAAAGACCCAGCAATGGGAATATTGTAGGGAACCCAAGAGAACAATTCTTCTAGGTAGAGGAAACGTTAATAGGGTAGAAGGAGGCTATGAATCAGATGCCAAAATTGCTGCTATAGCAAAAAGGTTAGAAGCTTTAGAATTGAGTCATACTAGTGGTAGAGTAGAGCCTTTTTGGGAATGCCAGAATAATAAAGAGCAAGCCAATGCTCTCTATAATAATACTAGGTTTGATAACCGTCAGAAGTTTGACCCATATTCAGAAACCTATAATCCTGGTTGGAAAAACCATCCGAACCTTTTATGGTCTAAGGACCAAGGTCAGTTTAGTAATTCTAATGTTCCCCCAGGTTTTGTCTATACTAAGAATACTTCAGGATCAACTCAGTTTCAGAATCAGTCTGATAAGAAAATCTTAAGTCTATAGGAAACTCTCACCTCGTTTATTCAAAATACTGAAAATATGTGTCAATTGCTTTCACAAAGCATATAAGCTAGTAATAGGATAGGACAAGAACATAGTCAGGCCATTTCTGAATTGAAAGACCAGGTTAGTCTGATCAATGAGTCTCTAAGAGAAAAAGGTAAGTTCCCTAGTCAACCGATACCCAACCCTAGAGGAGTTAATGAAGTAGGTGCAAAACCATTTAATCAAGTGAATTTTGTCACAACCCTTAGGAGTGGTAAAACGGTAGACAATAAGGTATCCATGCCTAATAGTGGACATACTGTAGATCCACCTTATAGTTCCCAAGATGAGCCCCAGAAGGAGCCACTAACTGAAAAAACCGATAAAATTTCTAGTGATGCCAATGTGGTTCCCGACAGGTCTCATTTTGTACCCAAAGCCCCATATCCACAGTTGTTAGCTCCAACAAAGAGAGAGTCGACTTTCAACGAAATACTAGAGATATTTAAGCAGGTAAACATTAACATCCCTTTATTAGAAGCAATTAGGAAAATGCCTGCTTATGCCAAGTTCCTTAAGGACCTTTCTACACGAAAGAGTAAGCTTAATGTCCATAAGAGAGCCTTTTTAGCTGGTCAGGTAAGTTCAATCCTTCTGAACCAAACATCCCCTAAGTATAAAGACCCTGGATGCCCCACCATATCTTGTGTGATCGGTAATTATTCAGTAGATAAGGCATTGCTTGACTTAGAAGCTAGTGTGAACTTACTCCCTTATCATGTATACAACCAGCTAGGTCTTGGTAAGTTGAAACCGACTAAAATGACATTGCAATTAGATGATAGGTCTGTCAAAATACCTCGTGGTGTCATAGAGGATGTTCTGATTGAGGTTGATAAATTTATTCATCCAGTGGATTTCGTTGTTCTAGATACTCAGCCTGTTCAGGATCCTAGTGCTCAAATACCGGTGATTTTAGGTCGCCCATTTATAGCCACAGCTAACACTGTCATCAACTGTAGGACCGGACTTATGAACATATCCTTTGGTAATATGACCACTGAACTAAATGTCTTTAATGTTAATAGACAACCTTCCGATGATTTAGAAGAAGTGAATATGATTAGAACTTTAGTTCATGATCTAACTCAGGATAATTGGGACGACACTTTATTTGGTGATTCCTTAGATGAACTTGATGAGGAAATTCTCTTAAGTCAGTTAGGTGACCAAACTTTTGAACTAGAAGAAGCTCTTGAGTACTTTAAAGACTCTACGGACCTTGAGATTCAAGCCATAGTGTTAGGCCTTACGGAGAGTAGTGTTGACCCTAAGTTTGGGGGTAATGAACTAGAAGAATCTCTTGAGTATTTTAAAGACTCTGAGGATCCAGAAATTCAAGCAATAGTTAGAGGTTTGTCCGAGAATACTGACTACCCTAAGTTTGGGGGTAATAATGGTCAATTATCTCCATTAGAAGTCCCTAACTTGGGATTCGAGCCTAGTGTACCTGAGGTATTACCTGAGTCACTTCCGACTCCGCAACCGGATCCTCCTGATATTGTCCAGGAGGAAATTCTAAAGACTTGTTGTTCGAATGAGTCAATTTGTCAAGACACTCATATGAAGCCCAAATGAGCACAACAGAAAAACCCAGTTGTCTTGCAGGAAACCTTGGATGAGGATGTGCTATGTCTGTTCATTTTTCTGATTTGGTGCAGTTGTCTGATAATTGTGGCAATTTTATTTTCTTTTGTCGACCCACAGTTGTTTCGACTATTAATATATGATTTGAAAGGTAATTAGCCATTTTGTGGTATTTGACATCTAGCTGAAGACTTTAAATTTAGCACTTTTTGGGAGGTAATTTAATCTCATGCAACATGGTAATATCTTTCCTTATCTCTTTTGCTTCAAATGGTAACAGTTTCTCCTTGTTCATGCTTTTAATTTTATCTTTAGAACATTGAGGACAATGTTAGATTTAAGTTTGGGGGTATGGGAGAAACTTTTTAGTTGCAGTATGAATAAATAAACTCCAGAACCTAGAAATTTATGCCTATTGAGGATTGCACTAACTAATCTAAGTGGATGGAAGCATTTTGATCGTAGGAGTTGAGGAACCAATCTGATTAGATGAAAACATCTAGAAGATTCTATTCATAAAAGCACAGAGCTCAGGTGTTAGAAATAACATGATAGTTTCACCATATCTCGTTGAGTCCTTTTCACTTCTATTTTTATTTTATTTTGTTTTTAAACCATGTTTCTCTAAGTGATAGGTGGGGACCACGATTCAAGTTGTTACCAATGCTAGGGTGAATTAGAGTGATTGAGTTACAAAGAAAAAAAAGAAAAAAAAAAGAAGAAGAAAAGACCAGACCAATTAGACCAAACGGATCAAAAAAAAAAAGGTTGAAAAAAAAGAGAAAAAAAGAAAGTGAATAAAGTCGACCCCTGGTACCCTTGTATATACCAGTTGTGTTGAACTAGAATTAGGATTATCGATCACTGGTTCCCTTGTATATGCCAGTTGTGTTGATATTAGTCAGACTAGTATCTCAATCCATTAGGATAGGTTCATTTTGGCGGAGGCCTTCAGACAGATATGGGAAACGTCGTTCACTTAGTAAACATCAAAACCATATATGTTTTTCTCTATATCCATCTTCTTGATCTATCCATGTGATTAGTTTTGACTCCGGAGATTGATGTCCATAGTGCGACTATCTGAGTAGAGCTCTGTCACTTTATATGAATTTTAGTATGCTTGAGTGCAAACTCGTGTACAACAATTGGAATTTCGCATCAGGGTACTTCCTCCTGTAGTCAATAAGTATGCCAACCAAGGAGATTCTTTAGTGCCTTCCAAGGTTCTGCGTAGATAGCTAAGGTCTGGAGTAAAGGTTTTGTGGGTATACCTCTTGTAAGCCCTCCGGAGACAACACTTCTCCACTAGGGACACTTAGGGGTTTAAAGGCTTATTGCATACGCTAAATGCAATCGACGATGCCTGCGTCAGTGAGTTAGGATTTTATTTTATTTTATTTTATTTTTGCTCGAGGACTAGCAAATAATAGGTTTGGGGGTATTTGATAGACACATTTTTTTGTCTAATTTGTCTCGATTCTATATATTGATAGTGCTCATTTTTGTACTTATTATGGTGTTTTATGTGTGTGTAGGTATTTTTGGCCAACAAACATTTTTGGAAAAATCGGCTCGAAAAGTTGCGCGGGGCACCCCGGAGGACACTTGATATTCGGACCCCTCAAATGGATAAGGGGTGACCAATTACTAAGGGGCATCCATTTCAAGGCAACTGCTAAAGGGATACCAGCACAGGATAGGGGGAGGTCATTTTCTTCGTTTAAATTCAGAAAAAGGCGGGAAGAAATAACTAGCGAAGAACCAAACTTTCGATTGGATTTCGAAGATGTTTTAGTGAGAGTCAATCACTGAAATTTGCTGGGATGGACGTGATTCAACTAAAAGGGCCTGGTATGTGCGCTGGAATCAATCGAATTGGGATGGATAAGCCGGAAAAAGGAAACAGAGTTTGAGTTTTGCACGGAAACTTTGTGGAATTATTTTAGGAATTCCAGGGAGACTAAACGCGTGATATTGTTTCCTAAGGTAGTATTCTATCTAAGGAAGAGTTTAGGATGGTTTGGAAGTCTCAGAAACGATTAAGGAAGTCGGCAGAAGAGATTATTGCCGTGGCTTGCACGAAAAGAAAAAGAGAGAATTAATCGCTATTTTTAGGTTTCTGAGTAGTATAAAAGGTGTGTTTAAGTCCCAGGGAAAAAAACGAAGTTATTGGAGCAGTCGCAGAAGAGTTTTTAACACTACAGAGGCGAATTGATCAAGTTGTAGGAAACCCGTATTTCTGCTGCTGCTGCTGAAGAACATCCGTTGCAAATAATAACAACGTCTCAAATTTGTAACTCTGCTACAGTAACTTCTTTGTAACAGTCAGTCATTCATTTTGCGACTCCAATACACCGTTGCAAACATTCAGAGTTATAGTTTTTCATCTTTTAATCAACTTTTGAACCATAAACAAATATTTTGAGCAAGTGATTAATATGAGGAGCTAAACCCCATTGTTGAGGCGACGGAGGAAGCCATTTTTCCAATTATTATGTGGTAAATTCTATTTAATTTAATTTTCGTAATTCTTTTATGATTATTTGCACTGAACTGAAATCGAATATATGATTCTGATTAAGTGGTTGTGTTCTCAATTGATGGGTCATGCTTAGGTTAAATCTTTTGATGGTCCATGCTTTCGATTTACAACTATTGTTTTGAGAATCTACTTGTCTAGGCGAAAATATTAGAATCACTTTAAACGTAAAGAGTTGCATAAATATTGAGTAGATTAAATCACATAAAAATTGGAGATTGGTGGAATCCAAAGTCTCAGTGCTTTTTATAAACTTGAATACAATTTCTTTTTAAGTTTTCTATTTTAATTTGAGTCTAAAATCGAGTCTACATAATCCGAGTTGAACGAACTTTACTACCACTTAAAAACTACATCATGCTTCACAAAGTAGCTTGTGACCGATTACTACATTCTACACAATATAGGTTATGACTGGTTATACCTCAAATCTCAACAAGTTAAGATAGGTTCTACCTTGTCATATTATATTGGTCATTCAAAAGATATTCAATAAAGAACCTGGCCAATGATGATTTCCTTTCGATTACGAAACAAGTTCATATATGTACTTCTTTTAAACAAATATTATTAAACATTATTTCCTAGGGTGAAATCATACCTATATGTTGATGTCGCATTTACGAAGTTCCAAAAGATAAGCGTTTTTACTTCGCAATTCAATAAGTTCCTTGACACTTTGATCATAATGTTATGACCAAGTCTAACCACTAGAGTATTATATGTATACATCTTCGCATGTTATGTTTTCCAATATAATCTGACATGAAAGATACATTAGGAATGAAAACAATATCAAGTCAATATTACTAACCTCAAGTGGAAGGATGATGTCCTCGTTGTAGTCGTTACTTCTTCACATTCTTCAGGTCTTCGGAGTAATACTTATGCGTCTCAACATTCCTAGACTTTCTAGTCTAACCTAAACGAAGTTGACTCTAGTATTTAATCAAGCAACTCTAGATGAGTTTTGATACTAAAATATGACAATAAAACTTGACATACCAACGCTTGGTGGGTTCAACCGAGTTATGCTCTAACAGATCATATAAATGCCTCAGCGGCAAGGCCCAATTACATGAGTCCACTGACACCCGAACATTAGTGAATGGGTAATGCTTGCTTGTGGGTAACTGATCTACCACATGTTTTCTCAGATTGATGTAAGCTTTATTATAATCACCGGAAATTAAACTAGAAAGGCAAGCTAATGAATGAGCACATCAACTATTAGATTAAGGAGTTATATATATATATATTAAAGTATTTCGGGCTCAGATTTTGCAACTCTTAAAATTGAACCAGTGTAATATTAGATGTATATCAAAGTAGACATACTACATTGATGAATTCCCAAAATGTTAATTGTTTTGATGCAATATCTGGCAGTAGTCCGATGACACATTGTTTGAACTTTGAAGAATGATAAACTCCAGTAAGAGATTCAATTCCAGTACATAGATTTCTATCAAACAAAAACATTCTGAAATTGATGTGAAAAACAAATGGAAGAAAATGCAAAACCAATCTTAAAGTAAAAAAGTAAAAACATACAAAGTTTAAGAAAAAATTTCTATCAATTTTTTTCTCATGTATATGCAACTGCTAGGTGTACTTTTTCAACCCTTAATTCACTTTACAAATAACCTTCAAAGTGGATTATTTCATAGACAAATAACCTCCAACATTCTCCAATATTGCTCCTTTCACCAACATCAAAGTTATCTAAGTTTTTCCACTCCTTTCGCATTTTATTCAGCGCCATAAACTGTCTAGACATCAAACATAAAATAACATGATTAGGTCCCTAATATGGAACGTGAACCATAGAATGTTTGACATGGATCAAAAGTTCGAACAATCTCGCTCATGTTAAGTATAACAATAACAAATAGTAATAAACTTTGGGGGTATATATATACATAAAAATCAAAGGACGATATTCTAGTTGGACACTTTTGGGATTTTCTAGGAACATGCAATTTCTGACAACAATATGTTCTTTTAACTACTAGTTAGACTCAAGTTAATTCCCCTTACCTAGAGTATCCTAGGGATCTTATGGGTCATCCTTAAATACGCCTGCAATCCGTTCCTCATCGACCACAAAATCGTTTATCTAAGCACTTGCAGGGGGAAGAAATCCTTGATTTTCCTAAAAATGAAAAAATAACAAGTAAATGAAAATCAATGGTCAAGGAATAAAAAACTGATAAAGAAAAGTGTGTTAAGAATCAACCAAATAATTGGAAAAACAGTTTAAGATTATTACTGCAGAATACAATGCTCCAAGTAGCATATTTGAGTTAGAACCAACATTCTGAAATTGTGTATGTTGTGTATTCGAGTTTGAATACATTCCAGAATATGGAACTTGCTGCTATTGCATATTCAAGTTTGAGTGCATTCCAGGATCTGGAACTTCTGGCTGTTGAAATTGGCTCAGCAACATTTCATATTGTTGAGATAACTCCCAACCTTGTTGCTGCAATGCTTGATTTTCTTCCTTTAATCCCTTAAACTCTTCTTTTAATGTATTTATTTTCTGAGAAGTGAGTAAACATCTCCCACAAGTTCTAAAGTAGAGTCGAGTCGGCGACGCTCGGTTTCCATAATAAGTCTTCTCACGGCTATTAATTGATTTGGATTTTCCGCATCAACCATTCTTAATTAGAAAATTAGGAATCTCATCAGGACCGGTCCTAAGAAATTGATGCCTCGAAGTTAATCTTCGAGATGTTGCCCCTATATAAGGATATATATGGAACAAGAGAAAAAAACTAGAATTTTCTTTTTAGGCCATCTTATCAACACAACTAAGCAATTATTTATTTTATTAGATCATGATTAAAAGTGTGATAGAACCAAAAGATGAACTCAAAAAATATATTTAACAAGAGCAAATAATAAGACTTTTTGGATTAATTTATATTATCACAGTGTATCTACTATATGCAATAATACTAACTTAATCATAAAAATATGTCTTATGTGTTAAACATACAATAAATAAATGTGATATTTTCTTGGAAAATATGGATAATTGTGATATAAGTTGTGTGCCTTCATTGCAAACCCATTGTTTGAAAAATATTATTGGTTCTTTTGAAAGACATGTCTATAATTTGGCAAAAAACCATGAATTCGAATTATGTGTCCCTTTATTTTAAGCCTGTTGTATCCCTTAATTTTAAACCCGTTGTTTTATCACATGGCATTTTTAAATTCTTGAAAAATATAAAACCGAATGTAGTGTTACCGCATCAGACAAAAGGATTTTTCTTTATATAAAAAGGAAGACAAAGTTAAAGAAAATAAGAAGCGCGTGGGTTGCAAAGAGTAAGAAGTAAACATGCTTCATAATCTAGGTAGATTTTAGAAAAAATAAATCCTTTTACTACCCCTTTCAATAGTTTATCAGCATACTAACAAACTAATTAAAAGTTTTGACTTTTTTTGTCCAAAACTTATATCATTACTCCGATTTACCATAAAAACGAGAAAAAATATAATAAATTGATGCCCTAAAGATGCCCAAAGTTGAACTTTGGTCACTTCGTGTCAAGTCCAAATCCAAGTACCCTCTTACTCCACTAAAATATAAACATAAGAAATAATTCGGTCCACAATCAATCCCACCGGATATAAACGTGATTTACCCCGTCCATAACCTATATAATGAATTTTAAATGTAATTAAAGAGAACAAATGAGAACCCATTAATACAATCCGAAATAAAGAAAAGGTATATGTAACACCCTGAGTTCCGGACCAGGTTCAAACCCGTATGTAGATCCGAACTCGAAGTGTTACGGGTCGGAACGAGACTTGTGCATATATTTATTCTTGCTAATTTCCTTTTATACCAAACACAATTGAAATTTTAAACATGGAATGAAGCATATGAATACATTAAACATCTTTCAAAACATTTTCAACTAAACCTTTTTATTATCATTCAATTTACACTTCAAGCAATACAAGAAAACAATGCAATCAGTAAGCTACCCATTTCTAGCTTCCACTTCCAACTTCCATAAATCTGCAAGGAATGTCAATTGAGGTGAGATGACAGCTCAATGGAATGCATTCTCTTTCTCAAAATATATGAAAATATGCCGACAATCAAAGAGAATATGTACAACAAGAGTATACGGTGCAACTTCAAGGGTTTAATTATATATATGTTCATCAACTAAACTCAGAATCTATCAAATCCTCTTAAATGCATGAGTATCCTCGGTTCGTGCCCCGCCTATCCGTGTATGCTCGGCACGGGACCGCCAACCTCACTTGCACGAGTATTCTTGGGTCGTGCCCCACCTATCAGTATATCCTCGGTACGGGCACCGCCATTCAAACAAGCATATCCATTCATTTATAAATTCACACTACTGTTGCATGAATATCCTTTGGTCGTGCCCCACCTATCCGTATATCCTCGGTACGGGCACCGCCATCCAAACAAGCATATCCCATTATTTGTAAAATGATTTTATCATACAATATACATCTTGATATTCCAAAACCATTTCATCAACAAGTTATAAGTTCAGAACCCAACTAACGGTGTAATTCTTTTAAGCATTTAAGCAAACACACTAACTTCAGAATTTTATTTTATCGGTTTCATAATGATAACTTGATCTGGTTGTCTTCAAAGTTTAGATGAACATTCTTGACATATTTGTATAGAATATATCCAAATATCACAGAAAACTAACGGTTTAAACAAAAGATATGAAATTTTACAAAGTCAACCTAAAAACTAGGCAGATTACATGTTATTACCAAAAAATTCATGATAAATTCATAATAACCTAAAATTGAGCAAATCCAAAGCACAACGGAAGATATCATACATCGCTACAACTTTTGTCAAAATTACAAATCATTATAAAATCATTAAGATTGCATACTCACACAAAAACCATTGCTAAGCCAAACTGTCCAGAATTTCATAAACAATCACCCAAATTCAAACAAACATTCAACGGTGAATTTACGGTGGATTATTCTCATATTTTAACAAATGATACCCAATCATGTTATCTATCAATAGAACAAGCCCGCTCATCAATTGAATATAGTTAATTATGTGAATAAATTTCTGAAACATAACAATACAAAATCATATGAGAAAACACATAAAGAAAACACCAAAAGAGAAAGGGTCTAGCATTCTACCTTAATTTCATTACGCATCTACTGATTTTCTTAATCTTTCTTCTCCAAATATATCTAACTCCATATTCTTCTCCTAGCTTTCTCTCTAACTTATGTTTGTAACTCCTATTTCTTTTCTCCCACTTTTCTTTATAAAGCATATACTAACTCCCATATTAATACTACTCTAATTAATAATAATATATTATTATTTTTCTTATTTCTTTTTATTTGTCTTTTCATTTTCTACTAATCAAAATGTTGATTTTATTATTTTATTAGGTACTCTACTTCCACCGTAACTTGTAGCCTTTGTAGTTCAAACATCCCAACTAGGCTAAGGAAAGGGAAACAACCTAAACCACATGGTGAGCTAATTTGGGTATAACCTGAACTGAAACCGTAATTAAAAATATCGGGTATTACAGTACAACATGAAAAGAATAAAAAAACTAAAAATTATCAGGAAAAGAAGAAGAACAAGTACAGAGAAGAAGGGAGAAGAATATATCATTTAAATTTTACCTTTTTTTTTCTTTTGAAACATCTGATGATTGTATCTTCAAGAATGGAATTATCAGAAAAACTGCTTGCGGAAATAAAGATGTCTTTTTCTTGAGAAAATAGAATAAAAACACCAAATTAAGAGGAATATTGGTGGTTCTTCTTCTCGAGTCTTGAGGAGTTTGGTTTATGAGAGATTAAGTATAATGAGACTTGTAAATTGGTGTGATTATTGTATTCTCCAGAAAAGAAATTGTGAGTAGATACTACAAATATTGCTTATTAAAAGAAAGATGTTCATGTTCGAGAAAATAGAACAAAAAGAAGAAATTCCAATATGGGTTCTTGTTGGTTGTAACTTTGATTCTTGGAGCAGGGTTTACTTTATGTGAGATAAACAGTAAGATATGTAATTTTATATATATACGTTTACAAGGGTGATCATTATAGTTATCGTTATTTCCTCGGGTAGACGGGTAGTTCTATAATATGGATTGGCAAATTAACACTTGTAATTGTTGCGACTTAGAGCATCCACAATGGTGAATTCTAAAACTGAATGGTATAAACTATAAACTAAATGTAGCTTACCATTTTACCATCCACAATGCAAAATCACAATGAGTGAATGTTTAGATATAACATGGCGGGGATTCATACTATGCCTAAAAATTTAAACTCTGCCAAAGATTTACAAAATTAAACGGAAGTTATTTGATTGGGCCCACAATCATTATGCGAAAGGTTAGATGTTCAGAGCAAAATTGGTACACCACTTCAATATTGGTACAACATCAAAGCTGATATTAGTTTTCAACAATCTAGGGATAAGCTGCCTCATAGTCAAGACAGGAATACAAAATTTTTTCTTGCTCAGGCCAATATCAGACGGAGAAGAAATCAAATAGATTATAAGGGATGAGAAAGGCAACTGGTGTTCTTCAAGGGAGGACATTCAAAAGCTTCTTTTGCAACATTTTATCTTTATTGCTACTTTTTGTAATCCATCACAAGACTCAGAAATCTTTCAATTGATTACTCTGTGTATTTCCATGGAAGAAAATGAAGATCTTATTATGGTTCCATCTAGAGAAGAGATAATAAAGGTTGCTTTTCGGATTAATGCATGGGTAGCTCCGGGACCGGATGGATTTCAGGCGGGGTTTTATCAAGTTTGTTAGGATGATGTTGATGATGAGTTGTTTGCTATGGTACAACACTTTTTTCAGTCAGGTAAATTACTTAAGCAACTTAATTTCACGTACCAAGTATTAATTCCGAAGAAATTACGTGTTGAGACACCATCATATTTTTGACCGATTAGCTTATGTAACATTGCATATAAAATTATCTCAAAGATTTTAGCTAATCGATTAAAGAAGCTGCTTAATAAGATTATTTCTCCTTGGCAAGCTGCATACGTGCCAGGTCGGAACATCCTTGATAATACCATAATAGAACATGAAGTCATTGATTATATGAAAAGAACTAAAGTTTTTCAAGGGGCATTGCCTATTAAATTGGACATGACGAAAGAATTTGATCATATGGAATGGGGTTCATAATCAAAGTCATGCAATATTTAGGTTTTACTGAAAAATGGTGTTCATTAGTTCACCAACGTATCAATACAGAATCTATTTCAGTTCTGCTCAATGGATTTCCTACTCATTCTTTTATGCCAACAAGAGAAATTTGCCAAGGTGATTCTTTATCTCCATATATTTTTATTCTTTGTATGGAAGCTCTTAGTAGAATGTTACAGGAAGTTGAAATTAAGGGGTTAATTACACCTCTCAAGCCAACCAAAAGAGGTCCCAGTATTTATCATCTCTTTTTCGCAGATGATTGCATTTTATTCTCAGTAGCTTCATCCAGCTCAATTATTAACCTTCAATTTACCTATTTTACACAATTCTTCTGGATAGAAATTATTTCTCAATCCTGTGTTATTTCGGGGCAGATGGTAAGTCTGAATAAATCTAGCATTCACTTTAGTCACAATTTGAATGATTCAGCTAAAGACAACATCTCAACAATGGTCAAAATGCAAAGAATGCCATTGAGGGAGAATATTTGGGTATTTCTCTTTTTGTGGGTCATAAGAAAAATGCTTGTTTTGAAGAAACTCTGGATAAAATGGCTTTCAGACTACAATCATGGCAAGGTAAATTAGTAAAACATGCAGGTATAAGTACTCAGATTCAAGCTGTTACAGGTTCTATGGCACAATACCAAATGAGTTGTATGCACATTCCAGATAAAACCATTAAGAAAATGGAATCTTTGCAAAGGAACTATTGGTAGAACAAGAAATCAAAACAAGGTGGTTATATTATTGGATGGAAGGAGTTAAACAAACCTAAAAGATTTGGTGGTCTTGGTTTTAAAAATCTGCGAGTTTTTAATGAAGCTTTACTTTCTAAACTGGCGTGGAGAATGTTGCATGAAAAAGAAGCTAAATGGGTGCAACTTCTACATGCGAGATACTTTAATAATTCTGATCCTATGTATGGTAAAGTTAAGAAACATGGCACACGGATATGGAATGGAATTCAGATAGGAGTGCAATGGATTCTCATACATCATATTTGGGAGATTGGATATGGGTCAAAGATTAATATATATGGTCAATGGTTTTGAAAGGTTTCTTACAAGGATTATCATCGTCATATTCTTAATGTTCAGAACTCCCAAGATACACTGGATGATTATATTTATTATAATACAAGAAGTTGGAGGCTTGATAAATTACAGCAAGTTTGCTCTGCTGAACAACTTCAGCATATTGAGAACATCAGCATACCTCGACAACCATCCATAGATAAACTTCGATGGTAACTAACTAAAAATGGCCAATTTACAGTTAGTTCGACTTACATGGCTGTTCTGATGCATCACTCTCAACACATGGTTACAACAACACAATAAAAAATGTGGTTGATGATATAGCATTTGGAGGTTCCTTATAAATGTCAAATGTTCATTTGGAAATTAGCTAAGGATATTTTACCTGTGGCAGCAAGATTCCAGAGAATGGATGCAATTGAGAATCCTCATTGTGTTTGTTCACACAATATTGAAACCACCAAACATCTTTTACTTCAATGTACTTTTGCTACAGTTGTTTAGTCTGGTGTTTCTACTGTAATACTCCAAGATGTTAAGGCTTGTGAAAATATACAACATTGGATTCAGTCCTGGACAAATAAGAACTCTTTGGTATCAACAAATATAGGGGATCTCATGAATTTAGCAATGATATCCATGTGGTTCATATGGAAAAGAAGATGCCTGAAATTGTTTGAGGGCAAAACTCAGTCTCCTCAATTCATTATTCAACAAATATTTCAGTTTTGTTATTCTCGGATATTAATTTTGATATTTGATGTTTCTATTATCCCATATACTAATTTTGCTGGTTTTTCATTATGGTGCGAAATCATATAGGAGAATTCATAGAATTTGTGGCCTGAACAAAAAAAAGTAAGGGATATTGATCAGGAAAAAGTTCTAGCTTTGATGATGGTGTTACAATGGATTCAAATTAAAGGCTTATGCAGAGTTCAAGTTGAAGGTGATTACAAATCTGTTATGGAAGCTGTGCAAAAGTATCAGATTGGAAACATTAGGTGGGAGGATCAACATCTCGTATCTAAATGTGTAAGTCTCTTTCGGGATTTTGGTTGAAGTTCCCGAAAGAGACTGTAAAAGTATCAAATAAGGTTTGCTAATAGAGTCTGTAAAAGGGTTGTTGATGCTTTAGCTAAGTATGCCCGTATAAATAGTTTTTCTCATAACTGGGAATTAAATCCACCAGAAGTCATCATCCCTTACCTACTTAAGGATGTTGTTTCAAGTGAGGATTAAACTTCTCCTGTTGTTATTTTTTAAGATGTTCGCTTTATAAGTCTTGTATTTTCAGTGTTTGTAGGGCTTGTGGTGTATTGTGTAATAGATGTTTGAGTCCTGTAACTTGTGATGGTGTTCAATAAGAAGTTATATTCTGAAAAAAAAAGGTCTCATTTAAGGTGTTGGATAATGAGTTGATGTGGTGGACTCACAAGGTTTGTTTTACTTGGCGGGATTCCAAAACACCCGCACTTTAAGTCACACAACGGTGTCTAAAAAAGAACGCGCAATTGGAGGACATAGATTTCCCTGATGTTTAGTACGTAGCTGAAAAACTTTAAGCTGTATGGCTTTGCGTGAGGCCCCTAATTTATATCCTTTTCTTTTTTCTTCGGTCTCTAATTTTTTTATTGGAAAACATTAAACATGAACAGAATCACCTGCTTGTGTATTGTAGTGGACAAATATTCATAGTTAAATATCTAACAAAATTTTAAAACAATGACATGTTCAGCCAAAGTGTGCAAAGATATTGTCCTTGGATAATCTATAACAAGAAAGAAAAGAAGTCCAATCGTGTGCTACATAATGACTGGGTTATTTAACGAATGGTACCCAGCAAATGACCAACACTTAAGGTTGGATATTTTAAATATTAAGGGATGGTATCTTGACCAAACGCTGACCGATAAGGACTTTATTTGATTGATCTTTATATTATTTTTTATAAAGAAATTATTACAAAATTATCCTTAAAAACAATTATTCTTTTTATGTTTTCTACTCATCTTCAACATGATCACAATCAATCTGATATGCTCATTAGCGGCCAGGGTTTTTTTTGTTTCTCATAAGTTTTTCGGTTTTTTCTCACCATGACATATTTTTAATACTCGTGGGATTGGGGTCATTGGATGGTGGATAGTGGATACATTGGGTTTTGTGATTTCTTCTTGCAACGCCAATCCATGGCCATGTGCTTGCACGAATTACATTCATTGCGGATTCACGACCACTTTGATGGTTACACTTTTTTTTTAATCAGAAAGATGATTACAAATCAGTCGATTTGATATTCAATTGAATACTTACAGTAGCACTAGTAGTTGATATTGTAGTTGGTTCAACACTTGGCACAAGCCAGAAGTAGTAAACGGAAGTAGTAGAAATCAATACCAACAGAAGGATTCTTCCAAAACTTAAGTAAAAGTTTGAAGTGCCTCTCAAGTAGCGCAAAACTCGGTTGAGAGAATTCCAGTGATCCCGCCCAGGGTTGAAAGAGTACCTGTTAAAAACTACTCACAGTATAAGCAATACCAGGTCTTATACTATTAATCAATTATATATATTTTTTTTGATACGAAAAAGAACTTTTATTAATGAGTCGCTTTTGATCTCCTGAAAGGAGATTACATATGACCAAATCAAAGTTACTAGACTGAACTGTAGAGATTTGTGTTTCTCTTGCTGACTTTGCTAAGGCGTCAGCGACTTGGTTATCGTCTCTACTGACATAATCAAAATTACATAAAATAAAACTTGATCTTAGATGTTTGATCTCTTTTATTATATTTCTATTCTCCCATTGAATGACTAGTGAGTGATCATTAATGGATTGTATAACGAGCTTTGCGTCCGCTTCAATTTGAATTCTAGAGTAGTTTCCATAACCTTCAAAAGTTTGATGTTCCCAACCACTATTCACACTATGGTCAAAGTAATGTCCATTTTGAAAATCAGTCGGATATTCATTGTGTTGGCTATTGTAATACCAATTCGACATTCTATTGCAGGGGTGTGAGTTGTCACACAAAATAAAACCCACTGACAGGGAATTCGTGGGTGGATAAAGTCTTACCTCCGTACCAGACGGGCGATGAACCGTTGAAGTCGACTCATGCCACCGACTCCTACGTCAGTGTACTAACCCGAGGGGACGAGACAGTATCGTAACTGTCGTCCTTCCCTGCAAACAGTTTTATTCAATTTTTAACCCTTCCTTAGGGTTTTAAAATAATAAAGTCCAAGTCCAAAAATAAAGTCCAAAAAGTGTCCAAAAATAAAAAGAAAAATTACAACAATGAAACCCTATTTACAGTTTCTAAAATTAAAAAGAAATAAAGTCCAAATAAAATAAATATATACAAAATCTTCTCCACTCCTTGGACTCCTATTTTCTTTCCTTCTTTGGCGATGCTTTCCTTTTATAGCACTTTTTCTTTCCTTGTAGCTTCGCTCCAAATCTGAAAAGAATCAAAAAATACCAAAGGCGAAAAAGAGAAAAAAAAATAATAAAAATAAACCTAAACAAATCCAAATACAAGTCCGCGTCGACGGCGCCAAAAATTGATGTGATTTTGAAAGTTGTGGTAAAGTGGTAGTAAAAGTTCGTTCAACTCGGGCTTGTAAAGGTTTGATTTAAGAAAATACTAAAAATAAAGATAATATATACATAATTTTGTCACGATATCGAGAGGTACTGAGACTCGGGATTCCACCATAAACTCATTCATGTGATTCATATATTTATTCCAAACAATTATAGATCAAATAATATTGACTCTAATTCTTTGCCAAGGTAGATTTTTGAAAGATTCACTGTAAATCACTAACATGATGCATCAAAATCACTTAAACCAAGCATACATCATCATACGACATCACAATCAATTAAGAAAAATCATAAAACAATGATAATAGTGCAAGTAGTCATAAAAGAATTAAATATAATTACCACACGCGTGAAATATGGCTTCCTCCGTCATCCCAGTGTTTGGGTTTAGATCCTCATATTATTCACATGCTCAAAATAGTTTTTCATAGCTCAAATAGGTGAAAAACAAGAGAAAACTAATGAAGCAGACAGTTTGCAACGCTGTACTGGCGTTACAAACAGCTGTTACAACGAGTGTTGAACTGTTACAGAGAAAAGATGACAAGCTTATGATATATGTGGTATGTTGAACAACGATACTTCTGTTATGCTGTTTGAATAAGACTGCCTCTGCGACTGTCCTCGTCTGTCCAATGTTCTTCAGCTTATCTTCTTCACCAGCAGCAGGTGAATATTCCTGCAACTTCACCTGCGCTTCTCTGCTCCGATTCTATCGACCCCAAACTTTCCACCAAAGTCTCGATCCCCTTTTCTGTGTCCCAAAAGTAGGGCTGAACATAGTTTCGGTTTTCCGCTGGAACCGGACCAAACCAGACCAATTAGGAAGAAACCAAACCGAACCATTTACATGATGGATTATTTATGGTGTAGAAAGTGGAAAACTAATAGTGTTGGTTTTGGTTTGGTTTAACTGCTAAAACCGAACCAAAAACCATTGGAAAACCGATTAATTTTTAAACTTAGTTTCTATCGTTGATGTACAAGTATTAGATTCTACCCATTGATGTAAAGGATAATTAGAAACCCTAAATCCAATATTTCATTATAATACTCTCCCTCTTTCTCTTTCTCCTTCTCTTCCATTACTGCTACTAGACTTTCTTCATCCCGTCTTCCTTATTTTTTGTTTGTCAATAACTAAATTAAGATATATTATATATATCTTCTTTTGATCTCTAGACATAGAGTAAGCTTTAACTATTCTTGATAAAAAAAAATTATTTGTTTGTGTAAACCAATACTATCGGCACGATTTTTTTGTCTGTTAATTTGTGCAATTTTTCTTTTGGTTTGATATATAGAATTATTAGTTAACCAAAAACCACTGGGACAAACCGAAACCAGATGGAACCATTTGGAAACCGAACCAATGGTTAATGGATTGGTTTGGTTTATATTTTTATAAACCGATGGTATTGGTTTCGGTTTTGGTTTGGCTAGAAACCGAACCAAAACCGACAATGAACAACCCTACCCAAAAGATCTTTTTATACCCAACAACTCCAAGTTTGTCGATCAAATCTTCCCCGAAATAAATTCTTTTCTTTGCTGCCAAGTTCCGGCAATATCTCTTCAATCTTCTCTGTACGCGACTTCTTAGTCAATCCAAACTTTCCTAACCCTCTCTTTGACAAAATAGAATCAAAATTCTCCAAACGTGCGCTTAACTTCTATATATACTCGGAAAATAAATCCCGGGAATAACTTACTCCCTTTCCTGCCAAACCACGAATATTTTTCTTCTGGACCATGTTTACGCGTCGCTGTTACTGCAAACCCTCTATCTAATTGAGTCAAATCATTGGAAAATATATCTCATCCAATCCCCTTACGTATCTTTCAACAACATACCAAAAGAAACCGAGAATATCTTACACCCCTGTTTTCTCGTGAGTGTCTCTAAAACTCCATTTTCTTCGCAACCAACTTCCTTACCAAACTTGTTTCACCGAAACAGTTATATCCAAATCCCACTCAAACTCCGATTAAGTATCCACATAAATTGAAACAGTTATGACGCAGAAACAACCAACATTTTCCCGCCGAAAACCAAGGTTTGAACCGTGAAGAACAGATTCCCCCTAACTAGAATAGGGTGTGAATAATACTCGGAGTGTCTTGGGGTGTAAATAGCAGGTGGGTACCCCTTAGTAATTGAGATGCCCCTTATCCAAATGAAGAGTCCGAATAGTAATTTTCTCCCACGAGCGCAAATAGCACTTTTCGAGCCAATTTTCACGCGAAAGCTTATTTCTCCAAAAACACCTATAAAAACATAAAATAATCAAATAAGTATAAAATCGAGCACTAACAATACACATAATTGAGATCAAAATAGACACATAAATGCGTTTATTAATTAGGTGCAACAAGTTTCTAGATATTGGGAGTCGACGATCCTATGGACATGTGCAACAAATACAAGTTAGATACCATATATATGTGGGAACCGATCCCAGTACCTAGTCAACCGAATTTTTGGAAAACTAGTGTGACTAATTCCAGTATCCACATGGAGGTAGAACCGAAACTTGTTTGGTAGAACCCGTGAAACCCATGTTTGGTGATTGAGTGTTTTAATCAATCACATAGTTCTTGAAAGTCAGATGAACCAATTCTATACTTGTTTGGAAGTGTGGCAAATCGGTTTCAAGATTGTAAGTATGAAAGAGGACTTACAAAGTAAAGATGTCGACATACTTTGAACATGTGCAGTAACGCTTATCTTTTATTGTTCAAAGATATTCCTTAATATCTAAAGGAAAATCCCGAATCGAAAATAAATTGAGAATCTTTTAATTAAGGTTTCTAATTTTATTTTTGGAAAATGAAAATTAGTAATGTGCATTTACTAGTTGGAGATTTTCGGTCAATATTTGGACAAAGCATTTTCAGGAATTATGGAAACCGAATTTGGAAATATATTGCATATCTTGAGAATATTTTCGGTTTTGGAAATTCCTTGGTATCCAAACTTCCTCGGTATATAAATATCAAAGTTTGCATTTCGAGCAAACTAATCCTCATAGCCAGCAAAACTACCTAGTTGTGTTGTTACTGGTGGAGCCGCCTATTCGGAGAGAAAAGTAACCTAATTAGGCGAAATCTCTTACGACCTCTCGTTTTAAAGACTTCTTTGGGATTGAGAAGCTCTATTAGTACCGCTGGTGGGAAACTAGATAATTGCGGTTTATTATTAGTTTTCGATTGATTTGATTGACTAACGGTTGTTGAACTTTGATTGCACCTAGTTTGTTTATGCTTGAGAATCTTCTCTTCTGATATAAGATTCACTCAAACTAGATCGAAGTTTCGACGGGGATCTTTAGAATGTTTGTAGATCTAAAGACGTCTTGTGATAATCCATTGTTAACAGACTCCGTTCTGTGCATGATTGATTACAAGAGATTCAAGTTGATTGTGTGCAGGTATTTATTGAAGATCTAAAAAGATTTGAAGACGAAGAAGATTTCTGATTTGGGTTCATAATCTTTGGTGTGCACAATACTTGTTTCGGTTAAAGAGGATCCAACTATAATCGGTTTATCCTTGTGGTAGATTGGATTAATTAGTTGAGTAGACCGGCATCAATATAATTCTTTGTGATTCAAAGTATTGATTGCAAAACTTTGACAATTGCTTTGGTAGTTGTTATTAGATAGATCTAAGGACCTGACAAAAGAGTTTATTGGGATAAACGGAAGAGCCTTTTGTCGAACTCACATCACTTGGTTGAAAAGAGTTGTTACCAAACAAATTTGTTGTTCCTTTACTGTTTGGAATACGAACCAAAGGAATTGTTCCAAGTACGTGACTTATTACAAGTTGGAGGCGTGGGAATACAAACGGAAATAGGTGAACTATAGGTTTAGTTGCTTGGTCTCAACTATACGAAGTTGGTTTGATTTTGTATAGCGGCTTAATCCTGAGAGTATTCAATTTTAGACAAGGTCCCGGGATTTTCCTGCATTTGCGGTTTCCTCGTTAACAAAATCTTGCTGTGTCTTTTACTTTTATATTTCCGTAATTATAACTATTTTTATTATAATTAGAAGTAAAATACACAAACGTCAATTCCTATTTACTTGATAGTAATCCTATTGTGTTTGGTCAAGTCTGAACCATTTATCAAGTAAACATACTTCGTTGTTGTACTGTTTTGATCTCGTATCCATAGACGATCACACGAAGTGTGAACCGATTAGTTGTATTGTCTCGACTCAGTCCATAGACAATCATTTTCGGAGAAAGGACATATAGGTGGGAAAGTTTTAGATTGAGGTATATTTGGGTTCCCTCGTCTTTTCACTAATAACACTATAATTATCTAGTTTCCCACCAGCGGTACTCGTAGAGCTTCTTGATCCCACAGAAGTCTTTAAACGAGCGTCGTAAGAGAATTCACCTAATTAGGAAACTTTCCTCTCCGAATAGACGGCTCCACCAGAAACAACAAGAAATGAAGTTTGCCTGGCTCTTAGGATAGTTTGCTAGAAATGCAAACTTAGGTATTTATAGACCAAGGATGTTTGGACATCAATGAATTCCCAAAACCGAAAATATTCTCAAGATATGCAATGAATGACAAAATTCGTTTTTCATAATTCCAATAAATGCTTGTCCAATTTTCCGAAATCTCTCAATAGAAAATCTCCAATTAGTAAATGTACATTATTAATCTTTATTCTCTAAAGATATGCATTTATTTGCTGGTAATTAAAGCATATAAAACCAAAAACCTTAATTAAAAGATTCTTAATTTATCTCGGCACAGGATCTCCTTGAGTACTAAGGAATATCTTTGAACAATAAATGATAAGGGTTATTGTACGTGTTCAAAGTATGTTGACATCTTTTCACTGCAAATCCTTATTTCATATTTACATGGATTTGCATTCTTGGAATCGGTTGTACCACTTCCAAAACAAGTTTAGAATTGATTCACCTGTTTTCCAAGACTATTATGTGATTGATCAATATCAAATCACATACATGGGTTCAATCAGTTCTACCAATCACTAGGATCGGTTATACCTAATTACGGAAATACTTGTGATCGGTCACATCAGTCACTAGGATCGGTTACACCAGTTACAAGGATCGGTTATATATACACATGGTATTACATGTGATTGATCACACCAGTTACCATGACCAATTACACCAATTACAAGGATCCGTTACACATACTCATGATCGGTCACACCAATTACAAGGATCGATCATACCATCACATGGTGATTACTTAGGATCGGTTACACCAATTAATAAAAATCAGTCATACCAAATTATAAGTCATGCATTATGATTAGTTATACCAAGATACATAACCTAAGTTAAGGTCGGTTCTACCATCTCACACATATTGGTCATCCAAAGATTTCCAATGAATAGCCGGACCAATAAGACTAACTATTTCCCTTTCAATTCACGAAACAATTTCATGAATGTACTTCTTTAAACAAATGTAGAACATTGTTTCCTATGATGAAATATTCACCATAACCCATTCACATAATCATAACAATATATACAAGATTATGTCGATGTCATATCTACAAAGTTCAAAAGATAAGTGTTATACTTCGGAGTCTAATTCCCTAATACTATGATCATGTCACATCACTAGAGTATTATACAATATGTACAGTATATACATCTTCGCAGTTATGTTTTCAATATAGCACGACTTGAAAGATACATTAGGAATGAAACATTTCAATTCAATATTACTAACCTCAAGTGGAAGGATGATGTCGTCATTTTAGTTCGCTACTTCTTCACATTCTTCAGGTCTTCGGAGTAATACTTGTATATCTCAACATTCCTATACTTTCTAGTCTAACCTAAACGAAGTTGATTCTAGTATTTAATCAAGCGACTCTAGATGAGTTTTGATACTAAAATATGACAACCAAACTTGACATACCAATGCTTGGTGAGTCCAACTGAGCTATGCTCTAACAATCTCCCCTTTTGTCAATTTTAGTGACAAAACTCTTATTACATATGGATAGAAAAATTACAAAAGAATTCATTTTTACATACGCTTGATTCCAAATTTCAACAGAACAATAACCTACATATATTCAATCAATAAATGATTTATTGACAAAATCTTTTACTCCCCCTAAAGGTAAGGTAGGTAAATATTCAATTCGAACATCTTTGTTATTCCTCTTTTTCTAGTCAGAAATACTACAACAACAATATGATATGTTTCTCCCCCTTAGTCAATGCTTTACTCTTTCGTCGGATATGACGTTTAAGCACAATTGTCCTTTCCTTAGTGATTGAAAATCACTTGCTTACTCCATATATTTCTCCCCCCTTTTGTCACAAATGACAAAGGTTCGGGCAAATAAAGGACAAACCGAAAGGATTTTACAAATCTAAAAGACTTGTAAACAACCTATAAGAGTTAAGCACGAAGGTTTCACATACCACTTTAGATAACCAATATTAAAACCGAAACTACAAGTATTTTAGTTTTAATATGTTATCAAGGAAACAATTGCCCGAAGCAATTTTCCCTTATAGTTTAACAAATCGACTAAGAAACTTAATTCCCTTGTTAAACCGATTGCATATGCACAATCGCTTATTTTGATAAGACCAAAATAAATATCAGAATTTACTTTATTTCTCTCATCAGGATCTAACTATTCATAAAATAACTAAGACCTTTATTTTTAGATAAGACAAACGCTAGGTTAGTTAACTAGGTTTTCTTGTCAAGGCATTCGATTAGACTTGAATAACCAAATCCTCTAATTTGATAAGTCTAACTAAGATCAGAATTAACTTAGTTTTACTTATCCAGAATCAGTTTGGACTAAAAGAATGATCCCGTATGTTGTTAAGCCATAAACAATACATACAAACCAAAATAAATTGACTTGCACAATTATTTTCTTAACCGGAAGCAATTGAAACAAACATACACATTATCACACCGCAATTGCACCGAATTTCGTTAAGCAAAAACACTTGATACCCAACAATAAAGAAGATACCGAACAATAAGCCAAATAAATTGACACAATTTTTCTTAACCAGAAACAATTGAATCACACACACACACACACATCCATACACAATATAATGGAATATATCAATTACATCATATGAGATCGAATATTAAGGTTAATGAAAACCGACATCCCATAAACCGAATACACATAGCAAAAATATAAACATTCACTCACAAGCTATGTAATCGGTAACTATCACAAGAAAAATTATAAATAATAATTTTATTCATAAATAATTGATAGTTTTATTCAAAATAGACCTTATACAATAATCGAAGTAAATCAAAACATTGATGTTTATTTTCTTCAATAGTGTGTCTTGCGGACGTTACTCTCGAATTCTGGATTCAAAATCTTCCGAGCACTTTCCTTTCTAGTAGAAAGTTTGTTCATCTCGAACAATTGAGATTGAAGATCAAAAAGCACTTCTTTTGAATCCTTTATCATTAGCTCATGATGCTAATACAACTTCTAACATTAAGGATATGTTTCTCAGAGAATCTTGAAGATTATCAGGTTGTAAAGCATCTTGAGTTTCAATCATGACCGATGTACATAGTGCCAAATCATCTATAGATGATCCCCCCTTCACCGATTCCTCCATTATTGCAAGATAATCTTCTTTCGGACAAGAAGAATATATAATATATGATAGGAGAAAAACTAGGAGCGATATATTTTGGTTTATGAAAACCGAATATATTTATCCTAAAAACAGTGAAAGATATCGATTGTGAGATTATTGTTACCTACTAAAAGAACAGATTTACAAATTCTGCCCAAATTTATGCCTCCTCACAAAAACGATTTTGGGCAACAGGTGAGGATGCATTTTTCAACACAATCAGTATGTGTTGAGGTGAGAGTTAATCTCACCGCAGGTAACAAAAACATCCTTAGGATGATTTATGAACACAATATATTGTGTTTCTTTATGTTCTTTCTTTCTCTTGTAATTGCAAGAGTCTGTAACTTCTTTTCCAGATCTAATAAACTCATCAGCCTTCAAATTTTTTATGCTCTTACGAAGTGCCTTGATGAATTTATTTTGTTGAAGATTCCAATAGAAGTTTACAGACTGGCTATCTCTTCCACGCAAATAACTCAACATATTGTCGGAAGATTTTGAAAACGAATTGCCTTTTCCTTTGTTAACTTCTGACAACTTTGGTTGATTAGGAATGTCAACCAGTTTCTCTTTCTCATACTTTGCCTCTTGAGTTTTGTCTGACAATTATTTTCTAAGGTTATCAAGTTCCCTTTTTAACTTTAGATTTTCCTTAATCTCCAAATCAAGTTTTTCAAAACAGTTCTTTAGGAGTTGTTTAGACTCACTAGATAGATCACTGTTATTTTTGGCAAAATGTGCATTGCAACTTGATATTCCTTCATAGGGTTTGTCCTCCAGGATATCATCTAGGGAGTGAAATAAGCTTTATTGCACTTCTGAGCCTTTTTGCTAGAACAATATTTGGCCATCCGAACCACCGGCACTTGAAACATTGGATTTCTCCATCACCTTTTCATGAAAAAAAAGGTAATGCATCAGAAGTTGATTTATTTTTCAATAAAACATCCTTAATCAGTTGTGTTATGAGTACAATTGTTGAGTCAAGCTCTTTTTCAACAAGTGTTTTATCCTCTTGATAACGTTCCTCAGTCTGATTTATACTTACTTCTTTCGAAGATTGATTAGTATTAACTGAGACATTAAATCCAACATTTATGTTCTTCAACATAAATTCTTTATCAAAGATCTTTAACTTTCCTACAAGAGAGCTTCGAGAAAGTATAAAAAGATCATTAGCATTTAGAAGCATGTTTCTTAGACTCGTATCTGAATGGTAACGATATGAGAATCTTGCATACTATTTCCTTTTCAGGTATAGTCTTTCCAAGCAAGAAAGAAGCATTGACAATCTCAGAAAGTTTAGTGTTAAACTCCTCGAAGGTATCGTTATCATCCATTCTAAGGAATCCCCATTCAGAAGAGAGGGATTAAAGATGAGCCTTTCTTTCTGAATCATTCCCTTCAAATACAGTCTCAAGAGTATCACATGCTTCCTTAGAAGTTTACATGACAAGACATAATGTAAAAAATCATGAAGTACTGCATGTATTATGGAATTTAAACCATCAGAATTCTTCTTTGCAAGAGCTCTTTCTTCATATGTATAGAACGATAAGCGTTTAAACTCAGTTTCCGAATATTCCACTTTTGGTCGTTCATATCCTTCTTCGATTAATAGCCAAGTATTAAAATCTCGGTATTGAAGAAAACATCTCATAGCAGATTTCCATAATGGGTAATTTGTCCCATTAAATCTTGGTGGTACGTTAACTGAATCAACCATTAGATTCAATTCTTATAGGTTCGATCGCACCAAACACAGATTGTTAGATCCTTTCGTGTTTGCCTGCTTTGATACCAATTGAAAAGACGAGGGTACCCAAACACACCACAATCTTTTATTAATCAACCTATAAGTCCTCTTACCAAGTGTGATCGTCTATGGACAAAGTCGAGACAATACAACAACTTCAGTATTCACACTTTGTGTGATCGTCCATGGATACGAGATCGAGACAATAGGACAAACAAAGTGTGCTACTTGATGATAGGTTCGGTAATAACCAAACACTATAGAATCATTATCAAGTATAAAGGAGTTAAATAAAGTGCAATTTACTTTAATTATAATAAAACAATTATAATGCGGAAAAGTAAAGTAAATGGCACAACAAGATTTTGTTAATGAGGAAACCGCAAATGCAGAAAAACCCCGGGACCTAGTCCAATTTTATAATACTCTCAGAATTAAGCCGCTATACAAAATCTAAACCAACTTGTATAGTTGAGACCAAGCATACTATCCCTAGCTACTTAGTTCCCTTAGTATCCCTGCGCCTTCGGCTTTTAGAGTCACGCACGTGAATAAAAAGTCCTTTGGATCGTATTCCAAACAACAAAGGAAGAATCTGTTTGGTAACCACTCTAATCAATCTTTGTTATAAGATTTAGATGAGTTGTTGACAAATTCTCTTATGTTTAATTTAATAAACTCCTTTGTCTGGTTAGATCAATCTAAATATAATTAGTGAAATAGTCAAGTATAGATTCGCACTCAATCAAAATAAATATCAAAGAGATATATTGAGAATGCCTATCTCACACAACTAATCAATCGAATAAATCCGGTTCTAGTTGGATCCCATCCGATCAAGGTTTGTGCACACAAATTCACAAGATACGAAAACCAATAAGAAATCTTCTTCGTCTTCGAATCCTCTTTAACCTTTAATAACCTGCACAACACCAATTGAATCTCTTGTGATCAATCACACACAAAACAAAGTCTGTTAATAATGGATTATCACAAGATGTCTTTAGATCTAACAACAGTTCTAAAGATCCCGTCGATACTTCGATATAGTTTGAGTGAATCTTATATGAGAAGAGAATATTCTCAAGAATAAAAAAAACTAGGTGCAATCAAAGTTTCAACAACCGTTAGTAAATCAAATCAATCGAAACTAATAACACTACAATTATCTAGTTTCCCACCAATGGTACTCATGGAGCTTCTTGATCCCACAGAAGTATTTAAACGAGCGATCGTAAGAGATTTCACCTAATTAGGATACTTTCCTCTACGAATAGACGGCTCCACCAGAAACAACAAGAAATGAAGTTTGCCTGACTCTTAGGATAGTTTGCTAAAAATTCAAACTTAGGTATTTATAGACCAAGGATGTTTGGACATCAAGGAATTTCCAAAACCGAAAATATTCTCAAGATATGCAATGAATGGAAAAATTAGGTTTTCATAGTTCCAATAAATGCTTGTCCAATATTTTCGAAATCTCTCAATAGAAAATCTCCAATTAGTAAATGCCCATTACTAATTTTTATTCTCTAGTGATATGCATTTAATTGCTGGTAATTAAAGCATATAAAACCAAAAACCTTAAGTATAAGATTTTTAATTTATCTCGGCACAGGATCTCCTTGAGTAATAAGGAATAACTTTGAATAATAAATGACAAGAGTTATTGTACATGTTCAAAGTATGTTGAGATCTTTTCACTGCAAATCCTTATTTCATATTTATATGGATTTGCATTCTTGGAATCAGTTATACCACACTTCCAAACAAGTTTAGAATTGATTCACCTGTTTTCCAAGACTATTATGTGATTGATCAATACCAAATCACATATATGGGTTCAATCAGTTCTACCAATCAATAGGATCGATGTTATACATAATTATGGAAATACTTATGATCGGTCACACCAGTCACTATGATCAGTTACACCAGTTACAAGGATCGGTTCCATATACACATGGTATTACTTGCAATCGGTCACACCAGTTACCAGGACCGGTTACACCAATTACAAGGATCGGTTACACATACTCATGATCGGTCACACCAATTACTAGGATCGGTCACACCAATTACAAGGATCGATCATACCATCACATGGTGATGACTTAGGATCGATTACACCAATTAATAAAAACTAGTCATACCAAATCATAAGTCAGGCATTGTGATTAGTTATACGAAGATACATAACCTAAGCTAAGATCGGTTCTACCATCTCACACATATTGGTCATCCAAAGATTTGCAATGAATAGCCGGACCAATAAGACTAATGATTTCCTTTTTCGATTTAGGAAACAAGTTCATGAATGTACTTCCTTTAAACAAATGTAAAACATTGTTTCCTATGATGAAATATTCACCATAACCCATTCACATAATCATAACAATATATACAAGATTATGTCGATGTCATATCTACGAAGTTCAAAAGATAAGCGTTATACTTCGTAGTCTAATTCCCTAATACTATGATCAAGTCACATCACTAGAGTATTATACAATATGTACAATATATACAGCTTCGCAGTTATGTTTTCAATATAGCACGACTTGAAAGATACATTAGGAATGAAACATTTCAAGTCAATATTACTAACCTCAAGTGGAAGGATGATGTTGTCATTTTAGTTTGCTACTTCTTCACATTCTTCAGGTCTTCGGAGTAATACTTGTATGTCTAAACATTCCTAGACTTTCTACTCTAACCTAAACGAAGTTGATTCTAGTATTTAATCAAGCGACTCTAGATGAGTTTTGATACTAAAATATGACAACCAAACTTGACATACCAACGCTTGGTGAGTTCAACTGAGCTATGCTCTAACAATCTCCCCTTTTTTCAATTTTAGTGACAAAACTCTTATTACATATGGATAGACAAATTACAAAAGAATTCATTTTTACATATGTATGTCTCAATATTCCTAGACTTTCTAGTCTAACCTAAACGAAGTTGACTCTAATATTTAATCAAGCGACTCTAGATGAGTTTTGATACTAAAATATGACAACCAAACTTGACATGCCAACGCTTAGTGAGTTCAACCGAGCTATGTTCTAATATTAATAAATTCCTAACTTATTATAAACGAAAACTTAAAGAAATACTTCGATTGAATACCTACATTTTCATAAACTTAAAATTATAAAAATTTAAAAAATTTAAAACCTTGAAAAATACTCAAATTTATAAAATTATTTCGTTTACCTATAGCAAAGAGACGAACCTTGAACCTTTCCCGTTTCAGAGAGCATTGTTGAATTTATGACAACAAAGAAAAATTTAATTTATATATTACTCTGCAATTACTTGTAGTAACTCTTCATGGACTTAAACACCCGCCTCTGTGACTCTTTATGGATTTGAGATCCGTGGGTGGGGTGGGTGTCCAACGAATTTTGGATATACCATCCACATCTAATCCACGAAAATATCAAGTGTCCACCTGTCTAAATGCAAATTGGGTCGGGAAAAATCAGGGAATTCGGGATGTTTTGTTCAGTCATGTTACAGAACTACGGTGAGCAAAACAACCATATGCGCGGTTGATTGGACGTGGGTGGATTTTTAAAATCGGTTGTTTTTACGGGTTGGGCGAGGGTGGTACATCAATCATCCGCCGGACATCCAACCAAAATATATTATAGGAAAATGATAGGTTATAATGTGACTCCTTACCTATTAGGCTTAATAAAGATAAATTTGTAAAAATTATTTATGAATTGGTTTAATCTTTGAATATTTTGGTGTATCGGGAACTTTAAATGAAAAGTTTGTTTTCCTCATATGTCAGTCACGTTCTGTTTTTAACACTAATTGTCACATCAAGACAGGGTTGATGCTTGATATTATCACACAAAGATGTATTGTTCTCAAGTACAATTGTAATCAAATCCAATAGATAAGAGAGAATCAGAGATAATCAGGGAAGAGTATAAACGAATATGAGAAGGATTAGACGAATAAGGAGAAGAAGATCGAAGAAATCTGGTTCAGGTGAACACAATAATGAAAGTAAGTTCATTCATTAAGCTTAGTCGTTTCTCTCTCTATTACAGATTAAATACCACCAATCTGGTGCCCTAATATCAACCATTCTAAGATAGACACGCGGCTGCATCTGCTAAGCTAGGACTCCCTAAATGGACCACTACTGAATAATTATAATGGCACACAGAATAGTGCTCAGGGCACCCCTTTCATAGGTTACTCCATATAAGTCAATATAAAATAGGTACATGACATTGCACCCCTCTTAAAGATGATCCTTGTCCTCAAGGATCAAGGGTTGGAGAGTGAACTGCCATGAACTTAGGAAAATGAGCTGCAATATTTGACATGTCCTTCCAAGTAGCATCCTATGGAGATGATTTAGTCCATTGAATGAGCAGATACAACACTTCTCTATTCTTCTGAGTAATTGTCCTGGTGTCCAAAATGCTCTCAGGTTGCATTATGATCTGCCCTGCATGATCAACTACAGGTAAAGTTGGTGAAGAGATGATGGCTTGACCAATTTGTTTCTTTAACTGAGAGACATGGAAGACTGGGTGAATTCTGGCACTTGCTGGCAGGTCAAGCTTGTAAGCCACAACTCCGATCTTCTGTGAGATAGTAAATGGCCCATAGTATTTGGCAGAAAGCTTGAAATTCTTGCGCAATGATACAGATGCTTGCCTGTAAGGTTGGAGTTCTAAATAAACTTTGTCACCAACCTCAAAAACTCTATCTACTCTGCTCTTGTCTGCAAATAATTGCATCCTTTCCTATGCCTTCTACAATGTTTTTTGAGGACATCAATCATAGCATCTCTTTCTTTAAGGTAGCTCTCCATTGCAGCTACTGAGGTGACTGATGTTGAGGGAAATGCTAAGTGTGGTGGATTGTAACCATAAAGGGCTTTGAAAGGTGTCATATTCAATCTAGTATGATAACTGGTGTTATACCACCATTCTGCCAAATCTAACCATTGGAACCACTTCTTTGGCATATGACCTGTAACACACCTCAAATAATTTTCCAGAAAAGCATTCACTCTCTTTGTCTGCCCATCAGCCTGAGGATGGTCAGCTGTACTCAGGCTCAGATGAGTACCTAGTGTTTTGAATAGGTCCTGCCAAAAATTACTTGTGAACACCTTGTCCCTGTCAGACACAATAGATTTTGGTAACCCATGCAACTTAAACACTTGGTTCAAGAAGACTTTTGCTACACTGGATGTTGTATAAGGGAGTTGTAATCCAATGAAATGGCTATATTTAGTCATCCTATATACCACTACAAGTATGACAGTCTTCTGTCACTCATTGGGAACCCCTCAATAAAATCCATGGTAATATTTTTCCATGCTTGGTCTGGAACAAATAATGGCTGAAGCAGTCCTCCAGGAAATTGATGATCTCCCTTGTTTCTTTGGCAGACATCACAAGAAGACACATAAGAGAGTACATCTTTTTCATACCTGGCCAATAAAAGTAGCTTTTAACCCTCATGTAGGTGGCTTGAATTCCTGAATGACCACTGAAAAAGCGGGGGTCTAACAAAAATATCAAATATTTCTCTTAGCAATCTGTATGGACTAACTCCGAAACACTTTCTAGAGAATCAACTAGACAGTCAGACTCAATCTAGGTAAGAGTATCTCAAGGAGTTAATATCTCTCTCTTGTTTTGATTTACTCAAGCTAAAAGAAATCAACGAGTCTTTAATCAAACACAAGGAATAACTTGGACGGTACCAAATACCAGTGTCCAAGGATCAATCAATGACAATCAACAACCAAAGGTTGGATTATGCTAATTGATGATCTAACGCACAACTTGTGTTATTTCAATTATAAAGATAAAACAATATAATGCGGAAACTGAAATAACACAGACACCAGAAATTTTGTTAACGAGAAACCGCAAATGCAGAAAACCCCCGGGACCTAGTCCAGATTTAATACACACTGTATTAAGCCGCTACAGACACTAGCCTACTCCAAGCTAACTTCGGACTGGACTATAGTTGAACCCCAATCAGTCTCCCACTGATCCAAGGTACAGTTGTATTCCCTACGCCTTTGATCCCAGCAGGATACTGCGCACTTGATTCCCTTAGCTGATCTCACCCACAACTAAGAGTTGCTACGACCCAAAATCGCAGGCTTTGACAATAAACAAATCTGTCTCACACAGACAAGTCTATCAAAGGATCAATCTGTCTTCCACAGGAAAACCCTAAAGTTTTTGTTCCGTCTTTTGATAATAATCAAGGTGAACAGGAACCAATTGATAATCCGGTATTATATTCCCGAAGAACAACCTAGATTAATCAATCACCTCACAACAATCTTAATCGTATGGTAGCGAAACAAGATGTTGTGGAATCACAAACAATGAGACGAAGATGTTTGTGATTACTTTTTATATCTTGCCTATCGGAAATATCAAATCTCAAGTCAATCAATCTAATTATACTCATACGATAGAAGATGCAATATCATATCCCACAACTACGATAAAATTAGTATCGATCTGGCTTCACAATCCCGATGAAGTCTTTAAGTCGTTAACCTAGTTTTATAAGAAGAAAACCAAAAGTTAAAGGAGAACCGACTCTAGTAAGCAAACTAGTATCACATGTAAGGTGTGGGGATTAGTTTTGCACAATACTAGATGTCTCATTTATATAGTCTTTCAAATCAGGGTTTTGCCTTGGTAACAAAGCAATCAATATTCACCGTTAGATGAAAACCTGATTTAGATTCAATCTAATATTTCTCAACCGTTAGATCGAAAACTTAGCTTGTTATACACGAATGAACTGCACGCTTCTAGGTTTGTTAATTGTACCCAAACGTGTACATTGTTGGTTCAAAAAATAGTTAACCAAAAGGTTATCCATATGAGCATTTCATATCAACCATGTTCTTCTTCACCATAACTAGTTCAAATGACTCAAATGAACTAGTTAGAGAGTTGTTCAATTGTAAGGAAATCTTATGTAACTACACAAGACACAATTGAAGCAAAGATGATTTGATTCACTTGAATCGGTTCATGAACTTTTATAGCCACGATTTGCAAACTGCATTCCTTAGTCTTTTTAAAGTTTAAGTTCAAAAATCATCTTCAGATATATAACCTTCTTAAGTTCGCACACTAGGTTCGCGGACTTAAGCAACCGACAGAGTTTACAAACTCCAGCAGAAAATCTCGGCAAGAGACCTTCCGCCGGTTCGCGGGCTGGGTTCGCGGACTGGTACTCACGCAACTAGTTTTTCAACTCCAGCAGAATTTCTCGGGATGAGAAGTTCGGCAGTTCGCGGACTTGGTAACAAGCCATTCTTCCGGTTTCTCTTGATCAACAAAGTTCGCAAACTTTGGTTCAAGGAATATGACTTATACATAAATGTGTTTCCACAATAATGCTTATGTCCATCATTGGTTATGTAATCTAAACTCTCATTTCAATCATTGAAACATTCTTAGAGGACGTTATATAGTTATTACACCATTTCTCGTCAAAGAAATTTTCAAGATGATTGAAACATATCATGACTTTCGTCACTAGGTAAAGATAAACTTGGTCGAAGCGAAAAGCTTACCAACACATATTTCGAGATATAGATAAGCGAGGTATACTCGGCTCGAAATACCAAATGTGTATAATCTAAGTATATATATATAGCATACGACTTTTTGTCTCAAGAAGTTGCAGATAGAGTAGATAGACTTTTGAGTGACAGATAAGTTCAAGTATTCACATACCTTTTTTTCGAGAAGTTCCACCGGTTCCTTGAGTAGTTCTTCTACTTGTATGATGAATCGCCATGAAGTCCTTGAGCTCAACTACACTTTCTGTCCTAGTTCGAGACTTAGCTATAATAGACTAGAAATCAAGACTTATAGTTTTGATCACTAACATTGAAAAACATGCTTTAAATAGCAACGCATGCGAGTTCGACCGAGCAATGCTCTAACAATCTCCCCCTTTGTAAATTTTAGTGACAAAAATATCAATATATATGGAATACAAAAAAGATAAAGAAACTTAAGTAGCTCATATTCCACATGTCTAATCTTCAATATTCCTTGAAATCTTCGTCACTTCCAAGTACTCCAATGATCCCAAAGGTTGTAAGTTTAGCATCACCGTTGTTGAAGATCCGTAGCTATAACAATGAGAATGCATCGGTCTCGATCATTGTTATACAGTGTCATAGTATTATTACACATCGTCAAAGTTCAATTGTATCACAACTTCAACAATTATACTATGGTGATATGTATCACTCCCCCTTAGTCAATACTCCATCTCACATGGAAACCACTCCCCCTTACATAATGACCCGAAGACCATATGTATTTGTAGTGTGAACTACATATTAATTCTCCCCTTTTTTGTCAATAGAATTAGCAAAGGTACAAGAACGAGATCATAATGAAATTTCCGTAAGAGACATTTCATGACTAAAAAGAAAGAACACACATCATCTTATTTAGATGCAATCATATAGCCGAAGCTAATAGCATTCATCAAGGAGTTTAAAGATACAAGATAACCCCTAAAATTCCACAGCCACACACCCCTCAAGATATGACCATTAAGCACAAGGTCAAAAGAACTCTCTCACATTTGATGTCATTCTCGAAAGAACAACAACGATGGACCTTAATTTCAAGAGAAAAGAAGGATTTTCATTGGACACCAAAACCATATGAATGATTTTTATATCCAAAAACTCAATCAAATTAATCACAAGTAAACCCATGATTAATTTAATCGGAATACATAATCAAATCAAACACAAAAAGTGATCAATTTAATTGATTGTGCTCAACATAAGTGAACTTACGGAGCAACGACTAAGTTAACCATACAAGAGAGTGATTGGCTTAATCGTTCATATACCCAACACAAGAGAACTTATGGAGTAATAACTAAATAACCAAACAAGATGATTAATTTAGTCTTAAATGCTCAACATAAAGTACCTTACGGAACAACCAACCAAGCTAATCAAAAATTAATCAACTTAGTTGTATCGTGCTCAACATAAGACACATTACGGAGCCTCACGATATTACATAAAATATGGATCAGTAAAGATCAATACTATGGAATACACAAGGATTCATTCTATCTTCCATCACTATTCTCATAACGACATTCAATAGACATAATCCTTGCAAATAAAAGATTTTAACCTATCTTTCGTCAAAGATTGACAATATAGGCTTAACTTTTGTAATTGTCAAAAGTCCATTCATTCTTTAACCAATACATGAATATCGATCATAAACGACTTTACTTTTGACAAAGTATGAGACAAACATAGTTCACGGACGTAAACACCAATATCCCATAACAAGTTTCAATATAACAAATCATAAAGATTAGATACTGCAAAAACATCATCCTCCAAATATTTTTAAATTTTTAAACCAATAAATCTAAAAACATGAAGATGAAACCATTGGACATAGCAATGTGAAATCACAATAAAGGCTATTCCAAACTCTAGTAATCCTTCTCAAAAATAAGAATAAATTCTCATAAGAAGTTTCCTAGGCAACAAGACAAACTCGTAATGCACATACAAGATGATTTGTCCTTAGAGGGTAGAATCAATCTTTTTCTCCCGGATTTATACCAAGAATATCTACCAAATGCGTATAAAAAGATTTTCTTAACAAAGAAGAACATACAAAGTCAATAACGACCATGCACCATAGTTCACATAGGATGATTGTGAACATTCAAGAATTCCATAGCAATGCATACTACTGCATGTTCTTGAACTTCCTTCTTTGTGATTCACCAACAACATTCTTGTAAAAGCTACAATGAGCTTAGAAGAGTAGTACTCCAATAATACAAGTGTCCAAGACCAAGAGAAGTGGAACAAGTGCAACGAAACGGAGCAAGACACTCAAAAACAAGAGACAAGACAAATACCAATCTTAACTCATCCAAATTCAGAAATTCTCATCTCCATTTTGAATAGAAATCAAAGAGGAAGAGAATTCAAAAAGAATGAGGTCATTCCGAGTTCGGACGGAGAAGTTACGGCCAAAACAAGTTTACCGAATATCGACGTCAAGTATGCATACGGGTTTGCAAACGAATTTTCAAGTCAGCGAACTTAGCCCCTGGATTTTGATTTTAAAAGATGTTATGCATACCTGGTAGGTGTACCATGAAGTCCAAACATCCCGAACTACTATTTTCAAACCTAAACGTTTAAGAACCTTAAACACAGATCAAGTTAGGTAGAAAAGAACGATAAGAAAGGTACGTGAATCATTATAAGTTCTCTAAACAAATAAAAGCACAAATCTTGCTCAAGTTTATAGACGTACCTTTTTAAATGAATCCAATTGAATTCTACAGCCTTACCGAACATAATTTGTGCGCCCCAATTTTCGTGCTTCCCTCACCGTATACATAACAGGGAATTTCTTGGTGAGGATGCACTTACAACACAATCAAGTTATGTTGGGGTGAACAATGTCTTGTTCACCACAATTGACCTTTGGATTATCATGAAAGGGATCACTTTTAGAGCCTTTCACATCCAATTCCATTTTTCCAAAAAACTTGTTAAGTTCCAACATCATGGATATTGCCTTCTCCATAGTCATGAAATTTTCTGGAAGGTCATTCCTTTTCACACTCAAAGCATCATTGGATTTCTTTGGTACCCACATCTGAGTGCATTTAGGAACAACCGGAACCTTCTTCCCATTACTCTCTTCAAGATTTCTCGGAAGATAATTGGATTGACTATTCTTTTGCAAGTTAGTCTTTCTCCAATTGGGAGCATCGGATCTTGTCTTCGTCTTTACAAAGTTATTCTTTCGATAATCATTACAATTGTGAAAAGACTTCGTATGACGTTTATAGGAAAATCTAGGATTATCACAGCATTGATTCCTTTGCCTAAAGGTTGGACGTTTACAACCCGTAATGTCAAGAGTGTTAGCCTTAACATATGATCCCGGTTTAATAACTTCTTTTGACACCCAAACAAGAATATCATGAAGTTTTTCATTCCTTATACGAAAACGACATCTCCTTTCCAGGTGACCTTTGTTTCCACAATAATGACAAATATAAGGAACGTTCTTACCCGGATTCATGTGTGCTGGTTTTGGAGGTTGATATACTTTGCTCTTTTGAACCTTAATTGCCGGTGAAGGTATTTCACTTTTGCCATCAGTGGAAACCTTTTCTTGAGAAGAATCACTAGCCTTGACAAATTTTACCTCTTTGCTAATACTTGGAGCATCTATTCCCTTATAGCCTAATCCTCGTGTATCACGATGATTTTTACTTGCTCCTAGCATAGTGATTAATTTTCTTGAACTAGTATTGAACTTTTTCAAGTCATCTTCCAACATCTTGATTTTATCAAGAGAAGCAGCTAAATCATCCTCAAGGCGTTTTTCTCGAGCGAGATAAGCGCTTTCTCTGTCATCAAAACTTGTTTGCTGAGAGTTAAACCTTGCTTCAGATTCTTCAAGTTTCTCTTCCAACAAAAGGTACTTTTGATAAAGATTATCACATTCAAGTGACTTCATACGTAGGTTTTCCTCAGAATCCTTGAGGATCGATTCGCAAGAACGATTCAGAAAATAAACACCTGCGTAACATCTTCTCAATTTTTTGTTTTCTCGACAGAGAGGAGTCAGAAGAGGTAAGACATGAGAAGTTGTAATCTTCTTCATATCCCACGAATCCAAAAACTTAACATACTCTGAGACTTCCTCATCAACATCTCTATCAATATCTGAATCACCTTCATCAGAAAGTTCATCCAACTGTTCTTCTAGGAGAGCTTCCCAATCAACAGTTCTTACATCAAGAGAATGTTTAGATATTGATTTAGATGTGACAGTTCTCTCAGGTGAATACAAGCTTTTAGAATCATCTGGTAGTTTCTGAACTGGTACGTTATTAGAGATAGACTCGTCCATAATCAGATCGCTACAAACACAGACTTATAAGGTCTTTAACGTGTTTGCCAGCTCTGATACCAATTGAAAAAGCGGGGGTCTAACAACACCACCCAATATTTAGCTTAGCAATCTGTATGGACTAACTCCGAAACACTTTCTAGAGAATCAACTAGACAGTCAGACTCAATCTAGGTAAGAGTATCTCAAGGAGCTAATATCTCTCTCTTGTTTTGATTTCCTCAAGCTAAAAGAAATCAGCGAGTCTTTAGTCAAACACAAAGAATAACTTGGACGGTACCAAAGACCAATGTCCAAGGATCAATCAATGACAATCAACAACCAAAGGTTGGATTATGCTAATTGATGATCTAACGCACAACCTGTATTATTTCAATTATAAAGATAAAACAATATAATGCGGAAACTGAAATAACACAGACACCAGAAATTTTGTTAACAAGGAAACGCAAATGCAGAAAAACCCCGGGACCTAATCCAGATTGAATACACACTGTATTAAGCCGCTACAGACACTAGCCTACTCCAAGCTAACTTCGGACTGGACTATAGTTGAACCCCAATCAGTCTCCCACTGATCCAAGGTAAAGTTGTACTCCCTACGCCTTTGATCCCAGCAGGATACTGCGCACTTGATTCCCTTAGCTGATCTCACCCACAACTAAGAGTTGCTACGACCCAAAATCGCAGGCTTTGACAATAAACAAATCTGTCTCACACAGACAAGTCTATAAAATGATCAATCTGTCTCCCACAGGAAAACCCTAAAGTTTTTGTTCCGTCGTTTGATAATAATCAAGGTGAACAGGAACCAATTGATAATCCGCTCTTATATTCCCGAAGAACAGCCTAGATTAATCAATCACCTCACAACAATCTTAATCGTATGGTAGCGAAACAAGATGTTGTGGAATCACAAACAATGAGACGAAGATGTTTGTGATTACTTTTTATATATTGCCTATCGGAGATATCAAATCTCAAGTCAATCAATCTGATTGTACTCGTATGATAGAAGATGCAAGATCATATCCTACAACTACGATAAAAGTAGTATCGGTCTGGCTTCACAATTCCAATGAAGTCTTTAAGTCGTTAACCTGATTTTATAAGAATAAAACCAAAGGTTAAAGGAGAACCGACTCTAGTACGCAAACTAGTATCACACGTAAGGTGTGGGGATTAGTTTTGCACAATTCTAGATGTCTCCTTTATATAGTCTTTCAAATCAGGGTTTTGCCTTGGTAACAAAGCAATCAATATTCACCATTAAATGAAAACCTGATTTAGATTCAAGCTAATATTTCTCAACCGTTAGATCGAAAACTTATCTTGTTATACACTAATGAACTGCATGCTTCTAGGTTTGTTAACTGTACCCAAACATGTACATTGTTGGTTCAACAATAGTTAACCAAAAGGTTAGCCATATGAGCATTTCATATCAAACATGTTCTTCTTCACCATAACTAGTTCAAATGACTCAAATGAACTAGTTAGAGAGTTGTTCAATTGCAAGGAAATCTTATGTAACTATACAAGGCACAATTGAAGCAAAGATGATTTGTTTCACTTGAATCGGTTCATGAACTTTTATAGCCACGGTTTCCAAACTGCATTCTTTAGTCTTTTTAAAGTTTAAGTTCAGAAATAATCTTCAGATATATAACCTTCTTAAGTTCACACACTAGGTTCGCGGACTTAAGCAACCGGCATAGTTTACAAACTCCAGTAGAAAATCTCGGCAAGAGACCTTCCGCCAGTTCACGGACTGGTACTCACGCAACTAGTTTGTCAACTCCAGCATAATTTCTAGGGATGAGAATTTCGGCAGTTCGCGGACTGAGTTCACGGACTTTGAAACAAGCCATTCTTCCGGTTTCTCTTGATCAACAAAGTTCGCAAACTTTGGTTCAAGGAATAGGACTTATACATAAATGTGTTTCAACAATAATGCTTATGTCCATCATTGGTTATGTAATCTAAACTCTCATTTCAATCATTGAAACATTCTTAGAGGACCTTATACAGTTGCTACACCATTTCTCGTCAAAGTAATTTTCAAGATGATTGAAACATATCATGACTTTCGTCACTAGGTAAAGATAAACTTGGTCGAAGCGAAAAGCTTACAAACACATATTTCGAGATATAGAGAGGCGAGGTATACTCGGCTCGAAATACCAAATGTGTATAATCTAAGTCTATATATATAGCATACGACTTTTTGTCTCAAGAAGTAGGAGATAGAGTAGATAGACTTTTGATTGACAGATAAGTTCAAGTCTTCACATACCTTTTTGTCGAGAAGTTCCACCGGTTCCTTGAGTAGTTCTTCTACTTGTATGATGAATCGCCATGAAGTCCTTGAGATCAACTACACTTTCTATCCTAGTCCGAGACTTAGCTATAACAGACTAGAAATCAATACTTATAGTTTTGATCACTAACATTGACAAACATGCTTGAGATAGCAACGCATGCGAGTTCGACCGAGCAATGCTCTAACAACCACCTGTAGCTGATGCATGAACTGACGTTAAGATAGTAGTTCTGCTATTGTTGCTGCTTCCCATATATAATCTGTGTTTTTATCTTAACACCTCATCAGTATAAGTATAATGCTCCACAACTTTAGGTGCTAAAAGCAATTGAGAAATCAGTTGCTATGCCTTTATTTTTTGGGAGTAGTTTTTTACCAATTCTTGAGTCCAATGAGGCCTTGATAGTGTTAGTGTATTACAACTAGCCTCTGGATGTGGTCTCCTTGATAGTGCATCTGCAACAATGTTCTCTGTGCCCTTCTTATACTTGATTTCATAAACAAAGCCAAGCAACTTCATTAACCATCTTTTCTGTAGTACTGTAGTGATCTTTTGCTCCAAGAAATACTTAATGCTTTGGTGGCCTGTTTGAATGATGAATTTACCTCATTGTAAATAGTGCCTCCATCTAGTCACTGCCATCACAACAGCCAATAGCTCTTTCTCATAAGTAGAGAGAGCCATTTCTCTAGGACCCAATGGTTTGATGTAATAAGCTATGGGTCTACCTTCCTGAGTTAAGACAGATGTAATACAATTGTTGCTTGCATCAGCTTCCACAGTAAATTGCTTGGTAAAATCTGGTAGTGCTAGAATTGGAGTCTTGGTCATGGCAAGCTTCAATTGTTCAAATGCTTGAGTAGCTTCATCTGTCCAGAGGAAGGAGTTCTTCTTCAGAAGGTTAGTGAGTGGCCTGCATATGGCTCCATAAATTTGGACAAACTTTCCGTAATATACAGTAAGACCAAGAAATCCCCTCAGCTCTCTGATGTTGCTTGGAAGTGGCCAATCCTTCATACTAGAAATTTTGTTTGGGTCTGCAGCTATTCCATTTGCTGTGACAATATGGCCCAAATACTCTAGTTCCCTTTGGTCAAAGCAGCATTTAGATAGCTTGGCATACAACATGTGTTGCCTTAGTAAGGAGAACACAATGTGAAGGTGTTGTAGGTGCTCTTGCATTGGTGAGATGTAGAACAGAATGTCATCAAAAAATACTAGCACAAATTTCCTCAAGTAAGGTTGAAATATCTCATTCAGAAGGGCTTGAAATGTGGCTGGAGCATTTGTGAGCCCAAAAGGCATCACCTTGAACTCATAATGCCCTTGGTGGGTTCTGAAGGAAGTCTTGTACATATATGGCCCATAAACTCTGATCCGATGGTATCCATCCCTGAGATCAATCTTTGAAAATATTAAGAACCCCTGTAGCTCATCTAACAATTCATCAATAATGGGTATAGGAAATTTATCTTTTATAGTAATCTCATTGAGTCTTCTATAGTCCACACAGAATCTCCATAAATTGTCCTTCTTTTTGACTAACAATATTGGAGAGGCAAAGGGATTGTGGTTGTTTTGTATAATCCCAGAGTGTAGCATCTCCTTAACCAATTGTTCAACAACTCCCTTCTGTATGTAGGGTCATTTATATGGCCTAAGATTAACTGGTTCTGAATTTGGTTTCAGTGGAATTGAGTGATCTAAGCTTCTAGTGGGGGGGTAACTATTTTGGTTCATCAAATATATCTTGAAACTCTTGAATGAGTTGTGTAATGGGTTCAGGGACTGAGGTTGGAATTTCAGAAAAAGATATTGAGGATAATTGTCCCATAAGCCCATGTGAATTTTTGGACAAGAAATTTTTAAAAACATTGCAACTCATCATTTTGAGTGTTACGCTTTCAATAGTCCCTTGCAGAGTAATCTTCTTCCCTTGGTAAATGAATGAAATGCATAGTTTAGAGAGATTAAACATTACATCTCCTAGCTTTCTCATCCAGTCAGCACCAAGCACCATGTCACATCTTCCTAAAGGTAGCATCCTTAAGTCCTCAGAAAACTTGTGACCTTGCGTTGTCCATTGAAGCTGAGAGAAAAGACCATTACTGACAGTTCTGTCTCAATTAGCTATAGTAACTAGCATAGGAGCTGTTTGTTCTGTCTGACATTTTAGAGCCTTGACCAAAGCACAGTCAATGAAACTGTGAGTACTTCATGTGTCAATTAGAATTGATATCTTCTGTCTTTTAATGGTACCTGGTATCTGATGGGTTGTCGTTGGCACAACAAATTAATAAATATATTTCCCACTAATTAGCTAGTAATATAGCGGTAGTAAGAGATCGTTCCCACGAAGAGCTGTGTAATTGATAGGTTATTTGTATTAGCAATATAAAGTAAAACACAAAAGGGGGTTTTGGTTTATAAGATGAATAGAAAGACAATAATAAAGAAAAGAGATGATTAAGGAATCCTCCACCGTTCCCAAGCGTTAACAGGATTATAATACTTATCTATCGTTCGTAAGAACCATTCATCACCAACCGTGGAATAACAGCTAGATCAGTGTTATCCCCAAAACTCCTTATATCACTGGATACAGAAGTTCTCGCCTACCAGATTTTATTCAACGAACCACCAAGTAGTAGATCACCCAAGGTGTAATCCAATCGAACGCTTTAAGCTTTGTGAATTTAGGTTGATCCCAGTAGTTAAACTCTTAGATCAAGGTTTACTTGATGGTGTTGTCTTCACACACGATTTCTCCACAGAATCCCTCTGTAATGTCTCGCTATTTCTACTTGTGTAGAGAGTTAATCGATGATTATTTATCTCATAACTTCTACTAGCAATAGAACAATCAATAGACTAATCTAGTATGCATCCCAAATCAATCTACGAATCATTCATAAACCCTAGATATGGTAAAGACAAACGATGATGATAAAACTCTCAATAGACTTGTATTATAAATAAAGCTTCACGCTTAGAACATTGAATTCATCCTTGATCAACAAAGGATTTAGTTACTCATATTACAAAGAAGATGAATAATGGTGGTTTCCCCCTAAAGGGGTAAACCCTAGGTTTTGATGTAGAACTTGTGATATGAGATTAACGATGATATGTGAAAGGCCTAATACCTATTTTTATAGGTTTACATTGCTTGGCCTTCACATATTTAGTTCGGTTCAAGAACCCGACCCAAAAATAACGAAATAACGTTCCCAAACGTGCCCTTAGGCCTTCCAAGGAGTTTATACACGTTTTCCTACTTGCTAGGTAGGCGTACCCGTACGCGTACCTCAAATTCCAGCAGAAATTTTCGGAACTAGGGTATGCGTACCCTAGTGTCTTCGGTATTCAATAAAAATTCGTTTTGGCCACAACTTCTTCGTCCGGACTCGGAATGACCTCATTCTTTTTGAATTCTTTTTATATTTCAATTATCTTCAAGATGGTGATGAGAAATACTTAATTTGAATGAGTTAAGATTGGTCTTTGGCCAATCTCTTGATTTTGAGCGTTTTGCTCCTTTTCGTCGCACTTCTTCCACTTCTCTTGGACTTGGGCACTTGGATGCTTGGAATACTTTTATCCTTAGCTCTTTTCAGAAATTTGTAGATCCTTTTTGGATGATTCACCTAATAGAGGCAAATAAGAGAAAACAAGAGTAATAATACGAATACATGCAAGAATAATAGCTAAAACAAGTATGGAGTGGACACTAAAATCATATGAATTATGCACTTATCAAATTCCCCCACACTTAGATTTTGCTAGTCCTCGAGCAAACTAAATAAAACTAATCCTAAATACAACAACTCCATGTCGTGAGGATACGGTTACTCTTAGCATGAATAACATGCCTTTAAACCCCTAGGTGTCCCTATTAGACGAGGTATAGTCTCGTGAGGGATTACAAGAGATATACCCACAAAACCTACTCCAATATCTTGCCTTGGAAGAACCACTAAGGATAGATCATTTGCTAGTCCTCGAGCAAATCAAAACTACAAAATAAAATCCTAACTCACTGTCGCAGGCATCGTCGATTGCATTTAGCGTATGCAATAAGCCTTTAAACCCCTAGGTGGCCCTAGTGGCCGAGTTATAGTCTCGGGAGGGATTACTAGAGATATACCCACAAAACCTTTATACTCCAGACCCTAGATATCTACAACGAACCTTGGAAGGCACTAAAGAATCTCCTTGGTTGGCATACTTATTGACTACAGGAAGAAGTACCCTGATGCGAAATTCCAATTGCTGTACACGAGTTTGCACTCAAGCATACTAAAATTCATATAAAGTGACAGAGCTCTACTCAGATAGTTGCACTATGGACATCATATTCGGAGTCAAACTAATCACATGGAAAGATTAAGAGATGGATATAGAAAAACATAGATGGTTTTGATGTTTACTAAGTGAACGGCGTTTCCCATATCTGTCTGAAGGCCTCCGCCAAAATGAACCTATCCTAATGGATTGAGATACTAGTATGACTAATATCAACACACTGGCATATACAAGGGTACCAGTGGTCGATAACCTAACTCTAGGTCAACACAACTGGCATATACAAGGGTACCAGTGGTCGACTTTATTGAATTTATTCCTTTTGGTCAAATGGTCTGGTCTCAATTTCTTTCTTTCTTTCTTTCTTTTTTTTTTTTTTTTTTTTTTTTTTTTTTTTTTTTTTTTTTTTTTTTTTTTTTTTTTTTTTTTTTTTTTTTTTTTTTTTTTTTTTTTTTTTTTTTTTTTTTTTTTTTTTTTTTTTTTTTTTTTTTTTCATGGTATCTCAATCACTCTAATTCACCCTAGCATTGGTAACAACTTGAATCGTGGGCCCCACCTATCACTTAGAGAAACATAGTTTAAAAACAAAATAAAATAAAAATAGAAGTGAAAAGGACTCAACGAGATATGGTGAAACTATCATGTTATTTCTAACACCTGAGCTCTGTGCTTTTATGAATAGACTCTTTAGATGTTTCCATCTAATCAGATTGGTTCCTCAAACTCCTACAATCAAAATGCTTCCATCCACTTAGATTGGTTAGTGCCATCCTAAATAAGCATAAATTTCTAGGATCTGGAGTTTATTTATTCATACTGCAACTAAGAAGTTTCTCTCATACCCCCAAACTTAAACCTAACATTGTCCTCAATGTTCTAAAGATGAAATTAAAAGCATGAACAAGGAGAAACTATTACCATTTGAAGTGAAAGAGTTACGGAAGGATATTACCTGGTTGCATGAGATTGGGTTACCTCCCAAGAAGTGCTAAGTTTAAAGTCTTCAGCCAGACTAAGAAAAGGATTAGTCAACTCGAACCGTATAACAGTAGCCGGAATAACTGTGGGTCTTTAACACCAAAAAGAGCTGACAAAAGGAAACTGCAGTGAACCAAGAAAATGTACAAGACTAGCATGCCCTTACCTAGTTTCCTGATTAAGATATCTATATCTAATTGTGGTTCAGGTTCTATAAAAGGGTCTAAATATATTTCTTTAGGCTGCAACTCCTCAAAATTGAGATCCGAATTATTAGGTCCTAGAGTCTGTAAATACTTAAATAAGAACTTAGAAGCACAAAATAATAACCTAAATAATTGAGGATCCTCTAAGTCAATCAGGTTTGACTTACATAATTGACCACAGTGAGAGTAGCGGTCATTCTTAAGAAAATGTGTCGATTCTAATATCCTAAAGTAATTAGGTTTAGTCTCAGAACTTAATAATTGACACATTTGAAATTTATACGTTCCCACAATTGTTTGAAAAATATTTGGTGGGAAAACAAAGTCGATCTTAGTATCATAGCCTGGTCTAACCTCATCAACTAGAGGATGGGTTTCTAACAACTGAACTTCCTTATGGACATCACTAGGTTCAGGAAAACGAGTATGAAAGTAATCTTGTAAAATGGTTGAGGCATTGATGTCAAGTCCTAAGTGTGGGGACTTTCTGAGAGTTAAAGGTAAGGCACTAGGGAAGTGATAATCACCCCCAAACTTAGAGTTTTCAGTTTCTCTAGATAGACCTCTAATTATTTCTTGAATTTCCGTATCTTCAGAGTCCTTAAAATATTCAAGAGATTCTTCTAAGTTATTATCAGGTAGTGCATCTTTACTCATCTCTACGGGTCTATCTTCTTCTTCCAAGACTATTGTTTCTAAGTCTCTAGACTCTAAAACAGTATTTTCGAAATGAACCCGTTCCTCTAAACCACTATCGGCTTCGTAATCAAAAGGAAAAACTACATCGTCTAAAACGGTGGTATCCCTAATCAAATCCTCGTCCTTTTGAATAGGTTAATAATCATAAAAATTATTTGGATTTGAAGTAGAAATAATATAATCACTATAAAGCTCAATTGGATTACTAGATTCCTGATTACTATGCCTACATATTTCAGATTCTTCATCACTACTATCCTCATCATCATAATAGTACGAAGATGATTGAACCTTATCTAAATAAGTAGTGTTACCAATTATAACCTCGTTATCTTGATTATGTGAAAAAGTATCTTCATTCTCAAGGGTATTATTGGATACACTATATTGGCAATTCAAGTTATTTCGAGCAATACTTTCGTTCGTCTCTAACTCAAGTCTACGTGTCGACTCATCTATCCTCTCAAGGGTCTCTTCCAAAGAAAGTTCCCTTAGTGTAGGATCTAAGTTTTGAGTTAATCTATTGAGGATATCTTCTACAGATTCAGTTGTTGTTGCAGTTCTTTCGTCCATAATTACATTATTCACCTCATTTAATTTATACGTCGATTCAGCTAACTGACGTGATGACTCAGCTAAATTCCTGAGAGTCTCTTCTAGAGAAGGAATAGGAACTGAAGGATCATAATAAGGACTACTTTTCAAAAGTTTGATTGTATCCTCTAAAGACGAAAAACTAGTATTATAATCTTCTTGCTCGTATGACTGATGCGCGTGCGGATAGTAATTGGGCTCACCATGGTATGAACCATAACCTTGAAAAGGTTGGCGTCCCCAGTCACTATTCTCACTATGGTCATAATACTGATGATGTCCATATTCAAATTCAGGTCGATATTCATTGTATTGGCTTCTATCATACCAGTTCGACATTCTTAATTGCAGGGGAATTCTACGCAATCACAAACAAGTCCGACTCGACTAAATCAAACCTATAGAATCTAGCAAACAAAAAGCATGATGGCTCCACTTAGATTGTTTTCTAGACCAGCTTATATTCCTTCGAAAAGGAATTCGTTACAATTTGAGCACACCCCTCTGGAATCAATCCGAGCTAATGTAAGTTGAATCGAGGCGAGGGAAGCTCAGTGGAGCTTTGATACCCAAGGCCTCACCGCTATCACAAGGCGGCGCAGTCACGCATTCAACTCACAGAAACCATCATGAACTTTGAAATGTGCTTAAAGAGCAACCAATATTTTTCGAACGAGTTTCCTATTAAGCTCGTTACCCTATTGGTCTCGTTCTATTCAAAATTTTAGGCTTAGGTTCGCGTTTGGTTTCGTTTTCCTAAGGCGGGCAAGAAGGAAACGGTGATGAAATCCGAGTCCTTATATTGTTTAGGCCAGGCCTTGCCCAGACGGGCGATGAACCGTTGTCGTCGACTCGGGCCACGAATCCTATGCCGTGTGCGAACCCGAGGGTCCGAGACGATATCGTAATCGTCGTCCTTCCCTGCAAACAGTTTGTATTTAAGGATACCCTTCCGTAGGGTTTAAAAATAAAAAAAATGTCCAAAAGTCCAAAATAAAGTCCAAATAAAAAGTCCAAAAATTACAAAAATTATGAAAAATAAATCCTATTTAAAAATTCTAAAAAAAATATATAAAAGCTATATACAAAAAAAAAATAATAATAATAAAAAAAAAATTAAATCCTAAAAAAAAAATTATGTCTTTTTTCTTTCTTCTCTTTTAGCTTTAAGCTTTTTGTTCCCAAGTCCTTAGTATTCCACTTCGAACCTGTAAATCAAAGACACAAAAAGAAACGTAAAAAGGAACAAATAATAATAGATAAAAAAAAATTAAACCTAAAAACAAATCTATATACAAGTCCGCGTCGGCGGCGCCATTTTGTTGTAGTACTTCGATTGCGGTAAATAAGAGTTCGTTACTCGGACTTGAAAATATTTTTAAAACAAAAATATATACACAATATGTCACAAGATCAAGAGGAACCAGGACTCAGGATTCCAATGTGTTTCATATTCAAGTGGCTCAGAAAATAATCCTAGGCGATTATAGCTCAAAATAAAACAAGTATTAACTCTATCTTTGCCAAATTAGATTCCATAAAATATTACTTGTATATGATAAGCATGGCACATCAAGAATCCCTAGGACTAAGCATGTTCCATCAAACAAAATCACAAGTAATTAATTGAAATCATAAATCAATTAAAATCGGTGCAAAAAGTGAATTAAGAATTATTTAAAATAACCACATGGCTGAAAAACAGCTTCCTCCATCATCCCAGTATTGGGGTTTAGCTACTCATAATAATCATGTTCGCAAAATACATACTTGATGCTCAAAATATGATTAAAAGAGTGAAAAATATAATACAGTGAAACTACGACCCTCTTTAAGCGTCCAGAGAAGAACGATAAAATACCACTGCTGTAAATAACGATACCTCACTGCTGCTGTTGACGCTGTTGTTTTAAGACCCTCGGATGCTAGTCGTTGTCACTGTTGATAAACGACTGTCTTTGCAGGTGTGTTCTTCGTGTTCTTCGAGCTTTGTTAATGGCAGCAGCAGCAGCAGGTACAATTCCTGCAACTCCTCCTGCGTCTCTCTGCTGGCCTCCCAATCGACCCCTAACTCTTGATAATCCTCTCTCACCTCTCTCCACCTCTTATATACTTCACATCTCAAAGAAATCCCGATAGAATCTCTATTTTTTCTTTCTTCCAAAGTCTCGGAAAAATACTGCTCAAAGCTATTCGTACGCGTCTGTTAGCTATAAACTTTCCACCAAACTCTTATCAAGACTTGAACAGGACCTAGTACGTAACTATCCAGCGTAAAACTCTCACAAAATATTTCATACAAATCCTTGAAACTGGACAGAACAATACGTATCCTGTTTGGACTTTGATCGCTTCTCCCAGCCATTCCAGCCCAAGTTGATCGATAAAATCACTTGCATACGGTCTGTTTAGTCTTAACAGGCCTACACCAATTGATTTCAGGGATTTAATCTCCCTCAAAACTGCCCAGAAATCCAACAACAAGTTATCAGACGTGAACTTCAGCTTTCCCGCCAAATTCCATTATTTGAACTTTGAATGTGGTGTCCCCTTAACCATACTGGGAGTCCCTTTAGCATGTGTCTTGAAATGGGGTGCCCCTTAGTAATTAGGTTACCCCTTATCCAAAATCAAGGGTCCGTATAGCAAGTGTCCTCTAGGGCATTTTCCGCACTTTTTTCGGGGTTCCTCCGGAGTATTTCTGGGGTACTTACGGTACACTTCTGGGGAGCTTCCGGCACTATATCAACGGAGGTCCAAACGCCGCATTTTCAGCCAATTTCGCCGCAAATCCTTATTCTTCTAAAAACACCTACAAATAAATAAAATAACCAAATAAGTATAGAATCGAGCACTAACACTATATAAAATAGAGATATATTAGACACATAAATGCGTCTATCAATAGACACAAATTAGAAAGCCAAATAATTAGCTTGCTTAGGTCCTTTAGCCGCATACATCCCACATACATTCCAATCATCACACAAAAGCAATTACTTGCGTGTGTCATTCAACCTGACTGCAAAACTCTACTAGGATGGTCATCTTACTTGTTACAACTTTCATCACAACACTCGCATACTAAAATCACATAGATAGACAAGAAAATGGAAATAGGAAAGTGAATTGTGCAAATGTTGACTAAAAGTGAAAGATGTTACCCACAATACTTGTATGAATGTCGTCAAAGGATTCTTATTTATAGCGCAATAGTTGAGAGAAGCACCCATTTAACTCGACCACATGATTAGATACTCTAAGCGCATGTTCCTTTTCAGCAAGTACATGATAGTTGTCTTGGATCCTGCGTTCCATGCTTGTTTAGGCGACGGAGACAAGGACAACATTTCACACATACTGCTATCAAAGTGTCGAGAACCCCATCAATAGTCTTTTTGACTTGCTATATAATGATGAAATGGTTTTTGTTGTCATCGACTATGATTAGTCCGCAATTCCGGACCTATCATTTATTAGTGTCGATAGATGAAGAGGAGCCTTATATAAATTTTTTTTTTCGGCTCACTCTTTATGAGTGTAAAAAAATTGTCTATGGGGCTTTCAAATAATCAACCAATGATTACCTTGCTACAACATCCATGGCAGTATCATGATCCCACCAAATCACTTTAGAGAAACATATAACTGCAAAAATAAAAAGAAAGTGATTCAGTAATGATTAATTGCGAGGATGAATCTTTCAAACGACTACCATAGCTGAGTTTCGCATTAAATTATGAACATATATATTTAAGGATTTTAGAACGATAAAGTGAAACTTAATCTACAGCTGTAAGAACTGTTTCAACCTAAAAAGGTTTAGAGTGTCATCCTAAATAGCAAATAATTAACTCCAAAAGATGAAATCTCACGAATGCAAGAAATCAAAGAGTATTATTTTTTTATTTCTTTATGCAGGCCAAACATGCTTAACTACTCCCCCACACTTAAACTCAACATTGTCCTCAATGTTCAAAACCGAAAATTCTGATTTCTGACATAACAGCTCTGAAAAAATCAAAAACTGTACAAATGGGTAGGGAACCAGGAAAAACATCCTAAACGAAAGTTGTTCGCCTACGTCTTTTCTATAAGGTATCATAATTTCACAGTGTTTTGATAACCGGTATGACTTTTATGGCCTCCGGACTGACAGACATGCAATCTGAAAAAGTTCTGGAAAAATACTGAAACTCAAATGTCCATGCCTATCGCTCCAACTTAACAAACTCCTAATTCAGATTTTCTTTTTGTAAAATAAAAGTATGTCTGTTCTTTTTAAAATTTGTGGTCAACCACTCAAATAGGACTCCATATGAGGTCTCGAGAGCTATTTTCGTAACAAGTTTGCAATCAGAATTTTCTGACGAGAATTCATCAAAACTTTCATTATATATATATAGGACTTGTAAAATTTAAGATGGGAATGCAAGATATGTTGGAACAATTACTGAATTATGCCTTCAAAACAATCATAAAAAAACAAACAAAATATTGTTATGGCTGAGTCGCGGACTAGGTCGCTTTCTTTAAGACGTTTCGCGGCTCTGCCCAAGATTGTGCATGCAGTTCTTCAGTGGCGCGTCGTCCCCAGGATAAAACATACGAGTTCAATCTCTTACACAATCACTCTTGCACGGTGAGAGGATGTGAAACTTCTACACTTCATTCTTTCTTAGAAACACTTTTAGAAAAATAAGGATGATCACGCACTTGTTTTTCTTTCTCACAAAAAATCATTTTTCTTTGAAAACCCAAGAGACATAAAAGAGAAACTCTCTCTATAAAAAATGTTTCAACAACTCTTCTAAAAATCCCATTCTAAAAATTCTGATCTTTTATTTTTAAATCCAAGAATAAATAAATATGGATTAAATGAAAGAAATTATTAAGATGTTAATTAGCATCATTAATTCGTTCAACAAAAAACGGTTTTGACATTAACACAAAATATTTATTCTTTAAGAGAGAGAATAATTATCACATTTACACCATTTAAATGAGACACTAATTTTTGGAAACTAATAATGTTTTTAAAACATATATTCCCAACAATCCCCCACTTATATTTTTCAAAACATTTAGCAAGAACGTATAGAGTTGTGCATAAGCAAAGGTGTCTCGCGACTTGAACCTTTACGTAGTGTTAATAGGCTCTCTTAAAATTTAACCATAGAGTGAACATAAGTCTTGAACTCTATGAGATAAAAATATTGCTTAACACACACGACTATACTAGTGTAAAGTCTAAAGCCAGCACATTATGGCCCTGCGCTTGTATCCCAGTTTAATGAATGATCTAGAGAACTACCCGTATTCTCATAGAAAGCGGCCACACTTTCACATTCGTATAGGTGAGTCTATTAATAGTACTCCTAAATGTACCCCACTCTAAATAGATATATAAACATCATTAGGAGTTTAAAAATTTTAAAATTAAAAATTAAACTCAACCTTTACTCGTTTCAGGATGTCATGCCGTGGGATGAATTCTTCAAAAGCATGATTCTCACATCTCCATATCACCTATGACTTCGTCTAGTCCCTTTGAACCTATTTATAGGTTGGGTATCCATCATAGATGACTCAATCTCAATGGGCATCAACCTCATCCCTAAGATGTATTCACATCTTCTTATCAATCCTTTCGTCAAAGGACTAATGAAAACTCGTTTCAGACACTATATAATTCATATTCTCATAAAATCAACACTTATAGTTGTCGTTACATTCTCAATTCATGCAATAGCCTTGGTACTATCGCATTGGATTAATATGTCTGTTCCTCTATCTATTAGAGGATCAAATCGCTCCATCCCTTAAAGGATTCAACTGAAAGGATGTCCCCAATCAGCTTCGCAATATCCTTAAAGGATTACGGTAACCATTTATATAGTGTATTTCTAGGCGTATGATGTGTTTGAAACACCTCATAACCTTCTCAATATTTTACCAATTTTCCATACTAGGATTGGCAAATCTGAATATAAAACCCCCACTATGGAAGCAATATATTACACCCCCACTACAAAAAATACTCATATATATAGTCAATCACGTAGAAAAGAAGCACACTGAGCTACCATACTCATGTCTAGTGCAATCACACATAATCTCAAAAGCATTAGCACTAAACCAAATGAGTGAAAACTTGTTTACAGTCAGATTATATATATTTCTGTCTCTTTTAAAAATTCTATTTTCATTGAAATGAAAATGATCCAAAGAAAGAAAAAATTCATTTCAAAAATATACATCATGTTCACTCAAGTATTTCATGTCAAATAGCAAACTAAGCATGTTCTCAATTTCATTTTCATCCTATAAGTTAGAATAAAAATTCAAAAAATCAGTTATGCATACAATACAAAGAGTATTGTGCATTTCACTTTCATCAATTCTGAAATCATTCGAATGAATCAAGTAAACAGTTTTTATTTTATAAATTGTTTTAAAGTTGTTTTTCAGAATATAAAGGATAACTTATCAACTTATATGATTTCTTTTATTGTAGAAACTACACAGTTTTCCATGCTTGGTTTACATAGATTCTCATCCTTAACTTACACAAAAGTATATATTTCTACTTATGACTATAACAAATCATACATTGTAGAAACAACATCAACAAACAACCATGTAAAGCGACATGAATGTAAGAGTCAACAATTTTCTGTTTGCTTGTCTAAAAACAATAGGCTCATAAAAACTTTTTGCCAAAGATTTAATAGTTTGAAGAACAAAGTTACTCTCTATAAGAAGTTATCTTTCAAATTATAAGCAACAAAATATTCATGACTAAAATTTAGTCTCACTATATATGCTTTTCTAGGTTCATTCTTAGTGAATTACTTGTCACCTTCATTTTTCTAGTTCCTCTAATTTAAATCAAATGTGTTAAAGCATAGGATATGGAACCCCCACTATTTTTGACTCAAACAAGAATTTCAAACACAATATCCAAAGATCCAAAAAATTGTGAAAAGCTAATAAACCAATGATCTAAACACGTTTTGCACAAGATAGCGGATAAAAATTCAAACAATTTTCGTGAAGACAACATCACCTAGTTAACTACTCAAAGTATCATATTTGATATCAATACAGGCCACTCAAAGCATCACACATGTTTTTATAAAATTCTCCAACATTTTATTTCATTTCAAACTTATGCGGCTCGCGTTAGATTTGAAAGGGTACATGCTTTTATGAGTTAGGTAAGATTACATACATGTTATTCAAAAATTCACCAAGTTTATAAGAAAATATAACATGCTCATATTCATCACTAACTCACTGATTTCTTGAAAAGCATGATAAAATCTCATATTTCAAATATTCAAAATTCAATTTATGTTATGATAAAAGTGCAATATTATGCTCAAACATTTTATCCATAACATATCATTTGTAGTATTGCATTGATCAAATTCAACAAATTTCTAATCTCAATCTTGTAAATAACAAGATAGGCGGAAACTAGAATTCTTTCTCATTTCGGAAGTATGAACATCTTTAACAAGATTGTTCTACCCAAAGTAAACTTTGAGATCGTACCAACACCGAAAATCCTAGTGATGTGAGTATATCTCAACACCACTTTCTTTCAAACGATTTGGTTCAACTTTTGAACCATAACCTATCAAAACAAACATGGTGTAAAACACCAATATATACCAACCTCTCACCGTATCCACAATTTACATTAACTTAGCTTGAAAAGCATTGTTAATAATATTTGATATCCTTACAATGCCGTGCAAGAATAACAAATAAATTCATAATCAATATTATGTTCATTTCTTGGTGAGAGTTGATATTCACATTAGTTTTGACTAGGTTTCTAATTATTTCGGTTTTGGGTTCGTATAAAATTCCATCTCATAAGTTCTAAACTTATATGAGTCACATGTTTATTGTCATACACAATAATTCTCAATATCTTGTTTTCCTAAAATTTATTCTAAGATTGAACAATCAATTTATTCAATTTAGAATGTCATTATTTGATCACTACAGTAACTACAAATAGTTCATCAAACATACCTCAATTGCTTTTAAAGCTCAATTGGTTGTAAACCATTGTCCATTGTTTGCGCACTAACAAAGAAATCAGCAACTCCACTGCTCCACACATCGATTAATCTCCCGCAATTTTTTATTTCATTAGAAAATAAAATTTCCTCAAGTAAGTGAATTTTCACCTGTCACAATCATGTACATGTGAGCATTTGAAACCAAAAAAATATGTAAGGTATGCACTTACATAATTACTTGAAAATCTAATAAAACATAGCACTCCATGTTTCTCTTAAGTTTCAAACAAAGATTCAAAGTTATATAGTTATAACATATAGTTATAACTTTCCACTAAGCATATTATCAAGCACATGTGGTGCATTAGCTTAATCTCTAACAGTGATCTTCTTTTTCATTTCCAAAACAAGAGTCTGAATTAATAAAAATCAAAATCAAAATCAAAACATGAATTTTAATATAATTTATTACATCTCAATCTTTAATCTCTAATGTCAAGTATCATCTCCTATTTTGGACAAACGTACACAACGATTTTGAAATCACCACATCTCTCAATCTAAAAATCCAAACATGAAATTTCAAAATGGGTTTCTAAGATAAGTTCATAATTTAAAAGTTTCGTGTTTCACACAAACCCAAAATATCAGCATAGAGATCAGAAAAACTAAATTAATCAATACTAAATTTCTAATCGTCAGAAATTTTCAACAACATTATTCAGTTCCGTAAAATACTCTAAAATACTTTTCGGACTCCAAAAATTATGAAATTTTACAGGGATGATCCCCATGATGTCTCATATACTCGATTAAAATTTCAAGACCCAATTCCTTTTCGTTAAAGAGATGCGCATAAAAATCTATAACATGTAAAAAACGTTCGCGTATGTTCAGCAATATTTTTCTGTGCTAAAAATTCATGAAAAGATATCAACCATTTTAAAATCCTAGTCCATAACATAATTAACTCTAGGTATCAGGTTACTTAAAATCTCAAGCATCATTTTCAATCGTCAAAGAAAAATTATACCGATTATAGTTCTATAAAAAAAAATAAAACAATGATACTTATCACGTTTCAGCAATCGTTTTCTTTTGATATATGTGGCAGCATAATCGTCTTAAAATTGTTGGAATTATGCCTGCAAAACAATCATAAAAAACAAACAAAACATTGTTATGGCTGAGTCGCGGACTAGGTCGCTTTCTTTAAGACGTTTCGCGGCTCTGCCCAAGATTGTGCAAGCAGTTCTTCAGTGGCGCGTTGTCCCCAGGATAAAACAACCGAGTTCAATCTCTTACACAATCACTCTTGCACGGTGAGAGTATGTGAAACTTCTACATTTCATTCTTGCTCAGAAACACTTTTAGAAAAATCAAGGATGATCACACACTTGTTTTTCTTTCTCACAAAAATTCATTTTTCTTTGAAAACCCAAGAGACACAAAAGAGAAACCCTCTCTATAAAAAATGTTTCAACAACTCTTCTAAAAATCCCATTCTAAAAATTCTGATCTTTTATTTTTAAAGCCAAGAATAAATAAATATGGATTAAATGAAAGACATTATTAATATTTTAATTAGCATCATTAATTCGTTCAACAAAAAACGGTTTTGACATTAACACAAAATATTTATTCTTTAAGAGAGAGAATAATTATCACATTTATACCATTTAAATGAGACACTAATTTTTGGAAACTAATAATGTTTTTAAAACATATATTCCCAACAAGATATGATATGAAAAACTAAGAAAACTAAAAACAAAAGGAATAGAGATACAAAACAGATGGGTTGCCTCCCTCGTAGCTGTAGATGGGGAAAAACGATTTGCTGGTTTTTAAGGAATTGAGGAGACGACCGTACGGAGGAGACTCCTCGAACCGAGCGAAATGTTAAACCTCACACAGATGCACCGCTGCAAAGGGGGTGCTTTAGATTCGAGAGATCAATCTGTAGTACTCCGGCCTAAATCAAGACAATGACCGTTCCAGAGTAAATTCGGTCACAAGAGAGGATGGGTTGATCTGTAGGAGGGAAGCTGAGAAATGTGTGGAATCAATGGTAATCAAAGATTATGGGTGTGTGAATTTTGAATATGATAAGCTCTGAATGATTGAAATTGCTCAATTGAGAGTAGTTTCTCAATTGATGAGTTGATGATATCGTGTTGTCGATGAGACGTGAGATTGATGATACCGCTGATGTTGATCCAATCATGATTCAGAGACTTATTTATATTGCTGGAATTTTAGACACCATGATTCCGTGAAGTGTGACAGTTGATGGAATCAAGGAGTGGGGAACTGGAGATCGTGTTTGAAACCAGTTGCTCAACGTGTGGAGACTTGGTCGATTTTCCACCCACTACCTCGTGAATTCCTTCAACTGATTGCACGACTTGCTCACATTCCATCGTGTGTTTGAACACACGTGCCGTAGACCTCCAGACCAAAACCCTAAGTGATATCCCCCCAAGTGACAGGATTGACGTCTCGTGGTTTGTTAGTCAATTAATGACTTCGTGGTTTGATGGGACGATGAGTCCATGTAGTTGTTGAGTTGAACATGATGTTCTGAAACTCATGAATTAAACATGTCATGAGATAGAGGTATAGTTCTTACAATGAAGTGAGCAAGTATTGCTCATTCGATGGATCGTTGAATATTGATTGTTGAACCAATATTCCTTGGTTTGAGCAAATATTTATCATCTAAGCAAGTGTTTCTCATATGATGAATTGTTGAATATTTGATCGTCTGAGCATGTGTTGCTCATCTGATGGCTTGTTGGCAGCGTACCAAAAATATTAATTAGAACACTGGTGTAGAACCGAGCATAATTAATAAAATTAATGACCATGAGGCCGTCGTAAAATTATTAAGGTTGGAAATACGAAGGAGGGAGCGACTACATGGGACCGTGGATCAACCATGTAGTGTCAATATGCTCACGTGAGCAAATACGAAGAACTCCTGAAGAGTTGACGATTTGTTGGTGGAAGAATGATTAAATGTTGGCTTAATCATTTATTCAAAATACTCGTCTGAGCCTTAGGTGAGAAAACCTAATTAATTATGACGAGGCGAGGGACCGACATGGAGTCATGAAGCCGGCCCTAGGTTGTCGCGTGACCGCCTGACGATCACTTCATGAAAATCCAAAGTGTTTGGAAGAGTTTTGGACCTAATACGAGCAATTGTGCAAATTAGGTCAAAACTGTGAAAATTGATAGGACCGGCTTCCGTGAGTCAAAGAGCCAATCTTGGTCGGTCAAGATAGCGTACTCGTGTCCCCAAGGCGTCTGTGTCTCAGTCCTGAGAATTTTGATATTTTCTGGCGTGCAATTGAGCATCCATTCAAGAAAATATGCCAAAATTAGGGTTTCGACAAAACTGAGGAAAACACCATGAGATGTTGAAAAATAATTATAAAATAAGGAATGAGGAGGCGTGGGACCGCCGTGGTCAAGGCATGGTCGGCCGGTCGTGACCACGGTCCCGTGGTGCCTTTTCCTTAATTTTATAATATTTTGATGATTTTATGAAAAATTCATGAATTTTGAGAAATTTGATGAATTTAGGGAGTTTCCATGAATTGAAGGAGTTTTCATGAGTTCATGAAAGCAAAATATTAAAATAATAAAAACATGGGCGTGTGGAACCATGGAGGCATGGCCGACCGGCTATGGACCGGTCCGACGAGTTTTTCATAATTTTTTTAATATTTTTTAGGTATTTTTGATGATTTGAGGGAATTTTTCCTAATTTGAGAGAAATACCATAAAATCAAGGAATTTGATGAATTCAAGGAAAAATAGGATAAATAATAATAAAATATTAAAACAAAGGGCATGTGGGACCGGCTAGTGGCCCGGTCCCACAAGTTTTTCATAATTTTATTTTATTTATTATTATATGATGATTTGTGCAAAAATACCATGAAATCAAGGAGTTTTTTGATGAAATTATAGAAATAATAATAATAATAAAATAATAATAAAGAACTGTGGGGTGTGGGGCCGGTTGGGACCAAGGCATGGCCGGTTGGCCAATGGTCACGCTCCACACTCCTTTCCTTAATTTTATATTATTTTTTTATGGATTTATGGAAGTACTATGAAACCGAGGAGTTTCCTCGAGACGAAGGAGATTTGATAAAATGAGAGAATTTTCATCAAATCATGGAAAATAATAAAAATGCATTAAAAATATAAAACTGGCGTGGGATTGACCACGACACGGTCGGTCGGTCGTGTGTCCGTGCTCCCAGCACCCTGGTTAATATTTTTAATTATTTATTATTTTCTATTTTGCATAGGTTCATCGTTTCGTTGTATTTTTGAAATACTCGTGCGTGCGGTGACTGTTAGAGTATCGTCGTTGAATACACCTTCACCATTTGAATCGGGGCTTACTTAGAGGTAGCTCAGACGCCCGGTTGTTGATTATTTATTACTAATTGTGGAATTCGGTGAAGAATAATTCACAAAACTGAGCAATAAGATGTTTATTATTAATTCATAAGATCAGCTGAGGATTCGACTAC